>NC_061118.1:73963280-74263280 GCF_002878395.1 Capsicum annuum | reverse complement strand
TTCCAAATAATCAAACCAATAGTTCGGATAAGTCACAAATGACATGTTGTAAGAAGGCTCAAAATTCCAAATATGCATATAAATTTATAAAATAACCTGAAGGATCATTATAAAGTATCTAGCGTAGCCTCTTAAGCGGTTAAGGGACCGTTTAAGTAGTACCTACTTTAGTGGCTAGGAAAATATTTAGCGGCATCCACTTTAGTAGCATTCGCTTTAATATCTTCGGACCACTTTAGTAGAGCCCGATCAGACTAGGCCTACGACCCTTGAGCACTATAGCGGTAACCACTTCAGTAGTGACCGTTTTAGTGACCATTTCTGGTGTTATACAAATATTTTATTCTATTCTTTCCCAAATCATTTATATAAGTGAAGACAATTATTGTACATATTTCAAGCTTTATATTAGTAAGTTGTTGAGCATGTAAAGATGGTTTTAGCTCGGGATAGTGGTTTTGAGCGTGTAGCATCTTTATCTTATAAATAATTCGATCAAATCTCCACTTAATTTGGTAGTTGAATTCTTTGTTTCTTTAGGTTATGTTTGAACTGATTTTGCTACTATTGAGCTTAGAATTAACCAGTTTATATGGCAATTCATCCTTGAGTTGCGCGAGATGTTGACATGGTTTTTATTTTTGCAATTCTACAAGCGAATTCCATATGAGATTTTTAGCCCAATTTCTAACCTGGATTATTAATAGGTACTATGGGTATCAATTTTCTCATCTTGGTGCATAGATCTATTTTGATAGTGTGGCAGCTCTTAGAGCCTTCTCTAAAGGAAAAGGCTCTGTTTTAAAGGATTCAGTGAAAGTTCAGCCACATCCAAGTAGGCTAGGCTTACCCTCCCTTTAGATTGAGCTTGATTATAATGTTAGCATATTATTGTGCTAGTTTTGGGTTGATCATTTAGCCTAGTTATGGTTTTTAGCATATTTTTGTCATATTTAGTTAGTTAAGGCTCCTGTTTGGTGGAATCTAGGCATGTTTCCACTTAGTATACTATATCATCATCCTTTAGGACTAGAATTTATACTTATAGTACCTTAGGATGGAATTGGGAAGCCTTAGACTAGACTCAACAGGCTCTACCTTAGGTTGGGTTATCAGGACCCCATAGTGGTCCCCCACCCTTCTTTTTTAGATAGAATGATAGAATTAAAGATCCTTTAAGCATATTTAGATGCTTGATAGGCTACTTAGTCTATTATGTAGGGTTTGATTGGCTTAGACCTTTTTATTCTCCTATTTGGCTTTTGTACCCGGGTAGGATAGTACCTGACCCGAACCCACTCTGCTTTGACTTAGGAAGGGAACCCATTGGATCTTAGTAGGTTTAGTAAGTGGAGATTTAACCTAGTGATCTAATGTACTAGAGTATGTTGAAGATCCTAGAATTTCACTAGATACTCCTCTCTTAGATATTTATATGTATATTTACACGTTTACTTCAGTTTCTCTTCAAGTCTGGCTTATGCTCTATTGTTACTATCATGAGTTTTGGGATGGGTATGGAATTTGATTTCTAGTTATAGTTTTCATCTTATGGAATCATTTATACAGATACAGTTGGTTATTAATGAGTTTTGGTTCGAGTCCAGCATCGATTATTCTGGTATTGACTATGGTTATTACTAGGATTGCGAGCAACTGTACTTAGTTCTGATATGGGAGTTTTGATGGTTTTGTATGGATTCTGTGGCCTCTTATTCTTTCCACTATTTGTGGTTCGAGCTCAGTATTTGGCCTCTAGTTATTATCTAATGGTGTTTGCTCAATCCCCAGCATACATATCATTATAGATTTGGGATTGGAAAACTATTGGAGATTGGCATGGTTAAAATTTATTTATGTCTTGTATCTTAGGATTCCTCTTGTTTGCATCCGTTAGGCTTATGGAGGCTCGGTAGGGTTATTTGTCTTCTTGTGTGTGTCTTCTAGGCTCATGGGTACCCAGTTAGATTGTAGTTAGTCCGTTGCTTTTACTTTTGAGATATATATTTCCTTTATCGCAATGCTTACATTTTTATCCCTTTTATTGTTGACTTAGCTAACACTCTCGCACTTTATATTTATGTTGTTAGTATATTTGATCTCAATCGACTGATGATTCCTACTGAGTATTTGTTGCTTTGGTACTCATATTGCATTTCTGTATTTATTTTTTCCATGATGTAAATTCAAGTATGATCCACCAATGTTGATGTTATCCTTGAGCCTTGCCACTGATTTTGAGACAGGGTAAGCTTTTTAGCTTTCGGAGCTGATCCTTTTTTATCTACTTCAATAATGTCTTTTGCATTTCTGAGACTATGGTTTATATGTATATTTTGGATATTTTCTAGTATTCTTCTTTTTTTATCTTATTGTCTCTTACTACCGACATTACTAGGTCTTGGAAGGATTATTTTATATATTTTGTCTTCTTCCCTCACTTGTATAGTATTGTGTATGCATATCCTTTTTTATTCCTCCTATGGCTTAGCTTATCTACTGGTGGGCTGAAGTAAGTTCTATCATGACCGACGAAATCGAATTGTGACATCATAGTTATGATATGATATGATATGATATGATATGATACGATATGATATGATATGATATTTTGACTGTTACTTAACATAATAGTTGTATTATAATTATATGTCCTAGGTAAAAGCTTCATTCTCTAAGCCATTTTGCTATTATTATTTTTTTAGTTTTTTTATCAAAACTCAAAAAAGTCATCAAATAGCCTTCATTCTCATAGCCTTTTACTTAGCAAATAAAATGGTGGCCTTCACTTGATTAAGAAATATGGCATAATATTCTTGGTGTATAAAACAAGCATAGCATGGTATTTAGCTTTAGATTATTAAAATTTGAAAATAAATATAAGTAAACAAAAATAATATTAAATAGGATTATAAGATGTAACATGAAAAAGAAAAATAAACGAAATTAGCTACAATGTTGTACAAAAATTAATGAAGGCAATAAACATACTTTTTATAGCTTTTTTTTACCTCGTGAATGTTGAATAGACACTATGTCCAACGAAAGATCTTTAGAACTATTTCTTATCTGTTATGGAGAAAGGTTAAAAAAAGCTTCAGTTAAGCATGGAATAAAACCCATGTTATAAAGCTCATATTTATATATATGAAATAAAGTACCTCGTTCCTGAAAAATGTGTGAAGTTTGACTATAAATTAGAGAGATGAACTACTTTCATAGGCTACTATGCTAAGTCAAATGAGAAGAGTAAAAAAGGATTGTTATTGTATGAGAAAAATCAAGGGATCAGGCACTGAGTAAGACCTTTCACAAAGGAGACAAAATATAAGTAAGAAAATGCATAAATGAAGTAACATTTTACTGTGCATTATATGAAGTATTGTGACGCCTCGAGTCTGGTACCCCGGACGCTACACGATGTTCATGACCTCGAAGGACCATAAGCTAACCCATATCTGATATCTGTAACTGAAAACTAAATAATATACTGTAAAAGGTGGAAAAACTGGAGGAAACTTGCCATAAGGTTCAAATATCTGAAATTCAATTGAAAACTGAATACTGATACAAATGTCAAAAAAGTCTAGTCTGAAAGCCTCTAAACTGTCTGAACTATGAAGATGATGGAACAATCTCCCAACTAACTCTGTACACTAAAATACTAAATCTAGAAATATAATGAAGTAATAAAACCATCCTCGAATGATGAGGACTCACTGTTAGGTCTACTGTTGCTGACTGAAACTGAACTGCTAAGAGTGTTTTAGATCTCGTGCTTCTGAATCTATGGTATAAAACACCACAGCGCAAGAGAAAAGTATACGTCAGTACGTGAGAATGTACTAGTATGCTAGATGAGGTAAGGCTAAGTGCAAAGGCTCATATCAATAAACTATAGCTGACCTAATAAAATAAATATACTGAATGAGGAACACATGCATGGATCCATAAATTATAACTGAAATTGTAGTAATACTGAACACTGGGTTCTAATAACTAGATTACTGATACTGGGTTTACTGATAACTGATATCTACTAATTATTCTATTTCTGAGCTTACTGATACTGAATTCTGATAACTGGGTCTACAATTTCTGAAATCTGAGATCAGGCCTATCTAGTGGGTGATCTCTGGATCTACTGATACTGGCATTTGAATCTTGATTAACTGAATTTTAGATCAAGCCTACCTAGAGGGTGAACTCTCTATCTATTGGTAATGAAAAGGATTAATTAGCTCCGAGATCAAGCCTATCTAATGGGTGATCTCTGAATCTCTGGGACTATCTAAGTTCTTTACTGAGCTGATTGACTGAATCTGATAGTCCTGATTTCTGTATTGCTAAACTGAGTTCTATTAATAAGACTGAATCTGAAATTGAGACTGTGGTAGGTAGTCATCTAACCGACATTCCCCTAATCTGAACTAGTGGGGTCCAACCTATAATCCCAGCTGGAAGGGTGTCAGTACCGTGCCACGGGTAAAGACATCTACTATGGTCAAGCCTGTCTAATGGGTGAACCTAAACAAGAAGTCATGCCTGATCTAATGGGTAACTCCTGGGAGGTAACCAAGCCTTAATCTAACGGGTGACTCCTCATCCCGTGCTGGATACGCAGTTCTGGAACTTAGGGATTGCTTCTAGAGATTTTCATCCTATCTAGAAGGTGAGCCCCCATCCCTAGGTTTACTCGGTGCTGAATCCTACTCCCAACTGAATAGACACTGAACTGATTCTTAGACTGAGTTGACTCTGTTACTGATCATACTGTTTAACTGAGCTGAACTGAGATTACTGAGTTTCGTTAACTGACGGAATACTACTGAATTCTATTATTTGATCAAATACTATTGATTTTTGGACTAAATACTCAATTGGAATGGACTGATACTAAGATTACTAAGTCTTTCTAAACTCTGTAACTGACTGAGTTCTATTGATCATAGCACAACTAAGATTATCTTGAAAATTGACTCGGCTCTAGGCACACAACTAAATTGTCAGGTATTAAATACCGCCAGGACTCGACAGCATAAATAATACTAGACGTGAAAACTCTTGAATAACATGACAATGGGCTATCATTCACAATACAATCAATAAGACATCACTTCAAGTACTTGAAATTCTTAATCATAAAAATGAACAGGGATGCATACTAATGTCTCAAATTTCATTCACTAAGGTCTTTTCAATAAACACTTGGCATGCATTAACTTACACATACTTGGGGATTTCATATTAACATGTTATAATGACATTGTTCCTTCTCATACACATTTTATCAAACACATGGGAAACATACTTGTTCATTAAATCAAAAACACTTGGGGTTAACATGGATACCAAGATCAGCTTGCAAATTAAAGGGGTTTACCATGCGTATCAGGTAGTCCAACACATATTAGGATCAATTCTTGGAAACTTAGAATCTAATTCATAAATAACACATAATTATGACCAATTCAATGTTCACACTTGCAAATTCATGGATTATAACATGAGGATTTCTCAATTCATTGCACATACTATTCAATTTCATGGAATCTATCACTAATCATGGATTAAAACTCAATTAATACCATAAGGCATGACTTCAATCCAATTCACACATGGAAATCATAAATACACAATCTTTAATCTTTGAAAAAGGATTCTTGGACTTCATTGGCTAAAGAGGCCCATGAATGAACATCTAGCATACCTTAGGAGAATCTTTCTTGAAAGTTCTTAGAGGGATTCTTGGGGTTGGCCTTGATTTCTTAAACTAGGGTTCTTGCCTTCTTGAGAGAGAATGACTTTGTTTTTTGAGAGAAAGGGAGTAAAATAATAGGACAATGGGTTACTTGGGGTTTAATTTTGTGTTTAGGGATAAATAGAACGAAGGGAAATTGACTGAAATAACCCTGGGGTCACGACTATTTTAATGACTAATAACTGGGCACTGATGTATTGGACGATGCGGCGTGTCGATGGCATCGACGCGATACTAGATGCGTTGCACCATAATCGCGTCAGGCCTCAGTACTTTTGACTGGAAGTTTTGGAACAATATCGACCAACGCGATAGACGACGCGGTGCACCAAGATCGTGTTGGTCCACTATTTTGTAATTCCAAATATGGTCTAAACGAGGTCCAAAAAACTCAAAAGTCATCCGAAAACACCCATTGACCTTCCTGATCATGAATTAGCTAAGATATCAAAATTTTATGGATGCAACGATCATGAAATAAAAATGCAAGCTTTCGAAGGCTAAAATAGCACTAACTTTAAATACTTGGCTAGGAGATTCTAAGTCTGGGAACTCTTTTCAGGCTTTAATGAACTGAACTAATCTTAGAATTTTGCGGGGTCTTACAAGTATAAATACCAACCTTTTAGAATTAGTTACACTCTATCCCACCTTTTAATTACTTTACTCTCTCTCCCAATTTATATATAAAGGACAACCGACATATACATAGGAACCTTTGTATATGCAAATTTGTTACTGTCTTTAAACATGGAAATAATGGATTCCCTTAATTTAAGGACATAATTAATGCAACTAATTTAATAAGTGGATTACTACATTCCTTAAATTATGTAACAACTACGAAAATTTAAATTTTGAAAACAACAAATACATAAAAGTCAAATCAGATGAAAAAAATGAATTAAAAATAATTTGAGCACTGATTTTTGATCTTTTTAAAGAAAAAAAATTGAAATTCAAGAAGATGAATATTGCTATTCTTTCGAGGTACTCTCATCAATAGAGATTCGTTAAATGTCAAATTCTTTCATATTTGCTAAATATATATGTGAATTTATACATTACCGAACTATCTATTTAATGTTATGTCATTGTTATTTTGTTGTTAATTTTTATTTTGCGAAGATTGTTTTGACGATGAACACGTGAAATTGTATGTTTTTTTTCATGGAATTGGGGATTTCATAAGTTTATAATTTCCTGGGTAGATACATTTATGTTGTATTTATAACAATTTTATATGTTTTTGTATGAATTGTAAATAATGGAGGAATTTAAATGAGTAAATATATTATACGAACAGTCCCAAATACATGAACGATCTGCTTTATATATGTTTCATATTCATATATATTTCTATATATCTTCATAAAATTATATGAATTTTTTAAATGCATTTAGATGTGGTATTATGTTAATAAAATATTAATATTTTTGATCTTTTTTTGTTGTTCAGGTAAAGGCTTCTTCAACCTACATATACTCAACTTATGAATCTATAAGAAGGTAAATCGTCGACCTCGAAAGTGGCTCGTGCAACTTTGAAAAGTTTCAAATAGATTACATACCTTGTGCTCACGCTATTTCTGTCTTGAAGTCTAAACATGTAAAAGTGTTTGGGTCGTACTACTCAGATTACTACAAGCCGAGCACTTTGGTGAAGACATATGAACTTCCAATTATTCCAATGCTAGATAAGAAGAACTGAAGTTGTCATGACCCGAACCGAGGCCCTGACTGTGATGAGAAATCTGAACCATGAAGACTCGGACGCCTTTCTTACTTGTAATCATATACACCATTCATATACAAAAAAGAAATATGAAAATATAACTTATTACAAAATCTTGGTCATTCTGAATTCAAAATAATAATAAGGGCTGCAATTTAACAACATCTAATCAATATATGAACCAGTCTGTGAAACCTCTACTACATGACAAAATGACACCTATCTGAAAAATGGGACAAGGCCCCCAGCAGACCCAAATCTAAATAGCTAACATAAATCTAAAATAAACAGGCTTTCTGGAACAAGGAAGGCCCACCACTGAACTCGTCTCTTCTTTCTGAAATCTCTACTACTTATCCAAACCTCTAGATTGAGCTTTAGTCCTTGAGAGGTAGGGGATCAATACAATTGTACTGGTATGCGAAGAAATCCAAAATAATGTATTTGCATTCATAAAATAGATGAGAGCAGATTGCAAAACACCATGCATGATATAGTTCAAAACATATGGGAACTTCTTGAATAAACATAAAACAGTCATGGAAATGTAATTCTATTCTTTGAGTTACTTCTGAGTTAGGTGGCTATAATATTCGTGCTTTTTCTTAGCTTGAAAATCATCTAAAGGATGTTAGAACTTGATTTGAAATAATAATTTATTCTTATACATGATATATTTCCATAATTTTCACTTCCTATCATGTGGAAAATTGAATAATCTTTCCATCGATATATAATTCGCCCAAATCCGACACCCGGATGAAGAGTTAGAGCCTTTTTAGTGAGACAGTGTTTGACCTAAGCCTTCAGCACATCGCGGAGATAGCTCAAATGGCAATTGTCAAATTCCATTATTGCTCGGCAATACTGGCTCGTTGTGCCAAACATCCAGGTCGTAGACAAGGTGGCAACGCGATAGCTCCGTATCGCGCCACCGTGCAGTTTCTCAATTGTCAAATTCCAGTAACACGGTGCAATAACGCCGCGTCACGCCAAGGGACTAATTTGAGAAATATTACTGAAAATTAAATTACGTGTCCAGGTTTAAAAAGTTCAATTCCCCCCCCCCCTATATAAGCTTCCAAACATGGAATTTAGCCCTTATTCATCTAAAATATTGATGTTTTTCTCAAATACTCTCAAGAACTCAAGCTAAGGTTTTCATAGAAGGTCTAATTTCAAGAAGGTTTCACCATCAATCTTCACAAAATCATGATCTAAGGTATGCATAGTTTTCATTCATGGACTCCTTTCGTCCATGAAGTCCAAGAATCCTTTTTAACAACAAGTTATGGATTTTTTTCATGTTTTCATGCTTTGTACGTTCTCTTTCATGTTGATAAATGAGGAATTGATTTCTATTCCATGATTTGATGATAAATTCCATATGGGTTGATTAGTATAGATAAAGATTTATGAAATCTTATGACTAAATCCTTGTATGATGGAATTGGAATTGAAGCATGATGTTTAATTGTTGTATAATGTGTTTACATGTACTATGCCTGTCATATGTTTGATAAAATGCATAGATAAAGGAATATTGTCTAACTAGCATGATATCATGAAATTTCCATGTATGTACAAGTTCATTCCTATTACATATTTGATGAAACGCTCCTATGAATGTAGTATGTATTATGATGTTAGTAAAGTCTTCAAGAAAATCATGCTATGTCAGTTTCCTTCTATCGAGTCCTGGGGGTACTTGTACCTGAAATATTAGTTGTGTGACTAGAGCCATGTCATGTTTTCACGATACTCTCAGTCAATCTATAAACTCTTAGACTTCAGATAGTCATATGACTCAGGAAAAATCTCCATGATCTCATGACTCAGTCAGTTGTAAGATATCAGTAGTATTCTGTCAGCCACGGAAATTCAGTAACTCAGTCCATGCTCAGTTTAGTTTAGTAAATCATGTTCAGTGTTATTCAGATGGGAGTACGAATTAGCACTGAGTGAACCCAAGGATGGGGACTCACCTGTTATACGAGGGTGTGATTCCTAGAAGCAATTCTTGCATTCCAGAACTATGAATCTAGCACAGGTTGAGACATCGTAGCCTGCTATTTGAGGGTAGATGAGGTGTCTTAACCTGTTATGTGAGGGTTCCCACCGTTCTCGATAGAGTTACCTGTTATATGAGGGTTACTAACATGTTGTCCTTACCAGTGGCGCGGTATTGACACCCTTCCAATCAGGGCATAAATTGGACCCCAGCTCAGCTATCATAGCACCTTTGGGGCATGTCGTTTAGATACTACTTCCCACAGTTTCATGTTACAAAATCAGGACTATCAGATACAGTCAATTAGTCTCAGTAATAGAACTCAGATAGTTCTTCAGATTTTAGGACTGTCAGATATAGTCAACTCAGATACAGTATGAAACTCAAATAGTTCCATCAAATTCAAAACTGTCAGCTAGAGTCACCCACGTTATCAGTTATACTCAGATACAGTCACCCATGTTATCAGCATTATTCAGATATATTCCTTTATGTTATCAGTCATATCAGTTACTAGCATGTCACATTATCAGTATACAGACTCCAAAATCACGAAATCACGTTGTCAGTTACAATTACGTATTTATGCATGTATTCTCATGTTCATGTTAGACAGTCAGTTAGCATTATTCATGCATGAAAACCCTTGCATAAAGCCTACCTCACATGTATACTTGGTACATATGTACTGACGCATTCGCGCTATAGTGCTTTCTTTTTATGTTACACCATAGGTTCAGAGACACGAGTTCCAGACAGCAGTAGATTCCTATTTTAGCAGTCAGAGTAGAAGTGAGTCCTCATCCTTTGAGGACATAAATGATTTTATATTATCTCATTGATTAGCTTATTAGTTGGAGTTAGTTGGGGATATATCCCATCAACTTCTTATTCAGATTCTTCAGACAGTAGAGGCTTTCAAACTAGATGCAGACTAGATACAGACTATCATGTTTTAGAGTTTAGTTTTGTTTTGGGTATTCTATTACCCCACACAGATTTTGCATTATTCAGTTATGTTGATGATTAAACCTTATGGCCTTTTAGTGCATGATTTTGTATTATTATGTTATCTTATGCAGTATACAGGTACAGATATCAGTCATAGGTTAGCTTGTGGTCCTTCGGGGTCATGAGCATTGTGTAGCATTTTGGTTCAGCAAATCAGATCATTACAGTGACACTCCCCTACAAGTCTGATATTCCATGGGATATATGGAATCCACAATTGACTCAGCGAGGAAGCCCGCAACCCAAGTTTGCCGCAAGGGTTGGAGTGTCTTAGCCTGATACGCCACAGGATAGTAGGCCAGCGTAGAATAATATACCCATATTGATAAAATACGATTTCAGGCAATGAGTTGTCTGAACTCATGCCTTCTTCGGAGAACCACCTAATATCTATTTATGCCTAATTTTAGCCTTTTCTGAATATATTTCATTCTGAGTTAAAAATCATAAAAGTCTAACAAAATTTTATTTCTATAATAGTCTATGTCTGTTATGGCACTGTCTGATTTGGTATCATCATACCAAGACTTGCAAGTCATGTTTTATGAGCCATAATGTATTATGCGTGATCTTTCGTTAAAACACAATGCAGACCACCCAAGCATTCAAATAATACAAGAGATTTCATGTTCCAAAAACAGAAGTCAAAATTATGCAAAGATTTTCATCCTTTCAATAATCATGTGGTGTCATGCAAATCTTTAGCAAACCGTGCAACTCTTTCATCTTATACATATTCAACATTTGTCAACATAAACAACCCTCTCTTTTGAATTCAAAACCATAATCAAATCATAACCTAAATCATGACATTTCATATCATGCTTTTCAAGATGCATTCAAAACAATCCATTTCATATGAAGAGCGGGAAAATCATAACAAGAAAGGGATTCTATGTGATTCATGCTCTCAATTAAAATATCAACCTTAAACACATACATATATATATAAGATTTAAAATAAATTTGGGGGAAGGCCTAAAGACCGAAACAATACTAATCAAGGCTTCTAAAACATGCTTGTAATCATAAATTCAAAACCCTTTTCTTAAAATCATGATTTCTAAACCCCTTGCATAATTAGAAGAAGCTTTCTATGCCCATGAAATTTTAGGAAAATTCCACGTACCTAATGTTGTTTAGGAGGAAGAGTGGATTCCGAATTTCACCATAGTTCTTGAAATTATTGACTTTTAAGGATGAGCTTTTGATCTTAAAAGAAGAGGCTAGGATTTTCAATTGATGTTAAGAGAGTTATTTTTTCATAATAACCAACCTAAAGTGCTGATATGATGTTTTAACCTCGTGATTGGGGCATATTAGAATAAGGGAAAATGACCCAATTTCTATTAAAATGTGGATTTTAAAAGCTGAAACAACTGGGCATCGACGTGATTGACGATGCAGCATGTCGACGGGATCGACGTGATTGACAACGCAATACATCGACGATATCAACGCGATACCTGACGCGTCGCGCCCTAATGGGCCAAGTCTCAA
Source organism: Capsicum annuum (assembly GCF_002878395.1). Taxonomy (NCBI): domain Eukaryota; kingdom Viridiplantae; phylum Streptophyta; class Magnoliopsida; order Solanales; family Solanaceae; genus Capsicum; species Capsicum annuum. The sequence continues at coordinate 74,251,262 of NC_061118.1, read as the reverse complement.
AACTTTTGCCTGGTATTTCCTACACAAAATTGACCAACGCGATGGACGATGCGGCGTGCCAAGATCACATTGGTCCACTATTTTTGGACACCAAACAAGGTCTAAACGCAGCCCAAAAAATCTGAAACTTGTCCAGAGACACCTATTGACCTCCCAGATCATGAACTAGCTAACATATGAACTATTGAGGGTTGGGAAGATTGAGAATAAGATCATCAACTATTAGGAGCATAAAATAACTAAGTCTCTTTTTACACTTAGAGTATTTTCAAGATGTTAGCCTCTCAAACATGGCTCTAGGTGACATCAAGTCGAACAAGACTATGGGGTGTTACATTATCCCCCCTTGGGATCATTCCTCCCTAAATGATGACTTAGTGCATAGGCAAGCACGATTTCAACATACTAAGGAAAATAAAGATGGAGGGATATGGAGAGAAATTGAATAGTACCTTCTATGACGTCACCCATTGACTCAAAGAGGTTTGGATACCTAGCTCTCATGTCATCTTCTGATTCCCAAGTAGCTTCCTCAACTTTTTGATTCTTCCACAGTATCTTAACAGAGACTATTTCCTTGTTCCTCATTTTTCTAACTTCATGATAAAAGATTTTAATAGGCTCTTCTTCGTATGACAAGAAGTCTGTTACCTTGATCTCCTCTACAGACAACACTAGGGAATGGTTTCCAATACATTTCTTCAACATGGATATATGGAATACCGGGTGAACAGAACCCAAATTTGTAGGCAAATCTAACTCATACGCAACCCCACCTATCCTTCTCAAAATCTGGTATGGCCCTATATAGTGAGGACTCAACTTTCTTTTCTTCCCAGAAAGCATAACTCCTTTCATAGGAGAGACTTTGAGAAATACCTAATCACCAACCTCAAATTCTAGCTCCCTTTTTCTAACATCAGCTTAGGACTCTATTGACTCTAGGCTATTTTAAGTCGTTCTCTAATTATTTTCACTTTATCCATCACCTGATGAACAAGATCAGGCCCAAATAACCGCGTTTTACCTACTGGCGACCTACATCTTCTCCTATATAATGCCTCAAAAGGAACCATCTTAATACTGACATGGTAGATATTATTATATGCAAACTCTATCAATGGCAAGTAATCTACCCAACTACCTTTGAAGTTAATTACACAGGCCATCAACATATCCTCAAGGGTTTGAATAGTGCACTCGGCTTGCCCATCCATCTGAGGGTGAAATGCAGTGGTTTGATTTACTTGGGTACCTAAACCCCTCTAAAAAGACCTCCAAAACTGTGAAGATAATTGCGTACCTCAGTCAGATATGATGGATACGGGTGCCCCATGCAGGGGAACTATTTCCTCAATGTACAACTTGGCATAATCATCTCCTAAATAGTTAGTCCTGACAGGAAGAAAGTGAGCTGACTTGGTCAGATGGTCAACAATCACCCAGATAGAATCATACTAGTTTTGGGACCTCGAAAGTCCCAAAATGAAGTCAATATTGACCATATCCCACTTCTACAAAGGGAAAGTTATCTCTTGGGAAGTACCACCTGGCCTTATATGTTGTACTTTAACTTGTTGGCAGTTCAAACAGTTGGAAACAAAGTTAGCCACATCACGCTTCATATTATTCCACCAATATATAGCTTTTAGATCATGATACATCTTAGTAGACCTGGGTGAACAATATATCTCAAAGTGTGAGCTTCATCATGGATTCTTTTTTGCAGACCATCTATATCTAGCATACATAATCTACCTTGATATCTCAGAATCCCATCACCACAAATTTCAAAAGACATCACCTTTTGTTGTCCCACATCTTTGTTAATCTGCATCAAGATGGGATCTTCAACCTGCTTTTCTTTAACTTCTACACAAAGGGTTGATTTAGCTATTTCATGGAAAATCACTCCTCCATCTTCGGAATCCAAGAGTTTCTCCCCTAGATTTTCAAGTCGGTGAATATCCTTCACATCTCTCTCTTCCCTTCCTCAACATAATAAAGGATACCCATAGATAACCTGTTGAGGGTGTCGCTACCACATTCGCCTTGCCCGAATGATAGTGCAGGCTCATGTCATAATCCTTCAAAAGCTCTAACCAACGTCTCTACCTAAGGTTCAATTCTTTCTGGGAGAAAACATACTACAAACTCTTGTGGTCAGTAAATATATCAATATGTACCCCGTAAAGATAATGCCACCTGATATTAAATGCAAACACCACAGCCGCTAACTCTAAGTCATGGGTGGGGTAATTTCACTCATGCACCTTTAATTGCTTAGATGCATAAGGCACCACTTTACCATGCTGCATAAGTACACACCCAAGTCCCACTCGGGATGCATCACAATACACAATAAAACCCTCTGTATCTTTTGGAAGAGTCAAAACAGAAGCAGTTGTCAACTTGTCTTCCAACTTCTCAAAACTATTCTCACAGGAATCAGAACACACAAATTTTACCTTTTTCTGAGTCAGCTTAGTAAGTGGAGCAGCTATGGAGGAAAAACTCTCTATGAATCTTCTGTAATATCCTGCCAAACCCAAAAAGCTCTGAATATCGGTTGGAGTCATGGGTCTGGGCCATTTTCTCACTTCCTCAACCTTTTGGGGATCAACCTTAATCCCATCACTAGACACAATATACCCCAAGAAAGCAATAGCATTAAGCCAGAATTCACACTTTGAAAATTTTGCATACAACTTATGATCTTTGAGGGTCTGAAGGATGATTCGAAGGTGATTGACATGGTTCTCCTCACTCTTACAGTAAATCAAGATATCATCATTGAAAACTATGACAAACAGGTCTAGAAACTGATGGAATGTCCTATTCATTAGGTCCATGAAAGCTGCAGGGGCGTTAGTCAACCCGAAGGACATAACTATGAATTCATAATGACCGTATCGGGTTTGGAAAGCTTTTTTGGATTGTCTGACTCTCTAACCTTCAGCTGATGATATCCAGAATGAAGGTTTATCTTTGAAAAGTATTTAGCACCCTAAATTTGGTCAAAGAGATTATCAATCCTAGGAAAAGGATATTTATTTTTAATAGTGACCATGTTCAGCTGACGGTAATTTATGCACATACGCAAGGTACTATCTTTGTTTCGCACGAAGAGTATAGGTGCACCCTAGGGAGAAACACTAGGATGGATAATACCTTTGTCTAGAAGGTCTGCTAGCTGTTCTTTCAACTCTTTCAGTTCTTCAGGAGCCATTCTATAGGCCAGAATAGAAATGGGATGGGTGTCTGGCAGTAAAGCAATACCAAAATCTATCTCCCTATCAGGTGGTATGCCTGGGAGATCATCTGGAAAGACTTCTAGAAATTCATTTACTACAGGGATAGACTGAAGAGAAGGTCTTTCGGTATTTGAATCTTTAACCCGAATAAGATGATACAAACTGCCCTTAGAAATAAGTTTACGAACTCTAAGGTAAGATATAAAGTGCCTTCTAGGTGCAAAAGAATGTCCCTCCCACTCTATTATTGGTTCATTCAGGAAAGAAAAAGTGACTCTTCGGGTCCTACAATTTAGTGTGGCATAGCACGAATGTAGCCAATCCATCCTTAAGATAGTATCAAAGTCAACTATCTCAAGCTTTATAAGGTCTGCCACAGTATCCCTACTATAAACAGACACAACACAATTTCTATACACCCTCCTAGCCATAACAGGATCTCCCACTAGAGTCGAAACAGAGAAAGGTTCAGCAATTATATCGGGTTCAAACCCAAAACCAATAGCCACATAAGGGGTCACATAGGATAAGGTAGACCCGAGATCAAACAACACGTACACATCACGAGAAAAGATTTGTAATGTACTCGTGACTTTATCTAGGGAAGCTTCTACATCCTGACGTTTGGTCAAAGCATACAACTGGTTGTGACCACTCTCGACAGCTAAAGTGGTGCCTTTTTGAGGCGATGGTGGTGCAGAAGAATTGCCTATGACTTGGTACCACCAATATTCCTCCTAGCAGAAGGATAATCTTTTTGGAAATGACCTGACTAGCCATATGAATAGCATACCAGTGTACCCAGCTGACTCCTTCTTGGATGATGCTTATCGTAAATTTCACACTATAGAAATATACAATGTTGCAGAGCCACGCTGCCCTACGACTGGGTATCCTATGCCCTGGATCCATGATTAGTCTGAAAGTTCTGAGATCGCCTGTTAACTGGGGGCCTGGGTACTGGGGCGCTGGCTGCATACTGTACATTACCCTAAAACTTCTTCTTCTACCATCTATTACCCTAATTACCACTCTGCGGCTGACTGTGGCTCTAGTCGGTTGTTCTGGCCCTCTTAGCCTGCCTGTCCTTCTCCCTAGATTCAGCGATTCTCTTCTTCTGCTCCTCTACCTACTGCATATAGACAGACAGTCTAGATAAGTCCATCTCCCTGTTTAGGATTTCCCCTTACATTCAAGAACTAAGTCATTTGAAAGGCCAGATGCAAATTTACTCATTCAGGCACTCATATTACCAACCATCTCTGGAGCATAACAAGCTACTTGGTTAAACTTCAGATTTTACTGATTGACACTCATTTTTCCTTGCTTTAGGTTTATAAACTCTTCGGCTTTGGCGTTCCTTAACTCTAAAGGAGAGAATCGATCTAGGAAGGCTTCCACGAACTTGCCCCATATCGTGGGCTTAGCATTCTCACCCTTAGAATCTTCCCACTCGCTATACCATTGATTTGAAACTTCTTTAAGCTGATAAGTTGCTAATTCCATCCCTTTCACCTCATCTACATGCATCACCCTAAAAATCTTCTCTATCTCATTCGCGAACTCTTATGGATCCTCCTCTACCTTTGTGCAAGTAAACTTGGGTGGGTTCATTCTTATGAACTGACCCACCTGAGTAGCCTCAGATTTAACAGATGCAGACCCAACATCCTCCGATCATTGAGTCAGTGTGGCCACCAACTGCGCAAGCATATATATTAACTGCCTAAATTCTGCATTACATACCTCTCTCTCGTGAGGCTGGGTATAGTTAGTCCCCGACCAGGGAGCTCTAGGTTCCCTGGGTGGTCTGGTATGAGTAGGTGGAACGCCCATACTAACAACAGCCTTTGGAGTTTAAGCTTTATTATGTGTCCTCATCACATGAGTGGAACGGACCTCATCAGTCTGGATATTTTGATCGTTAGAACGACGTGGAGACATGGCTATTTTTCTAAAATGCAAGAGATCATTGATTAGAGGACAGATTAGACTCTAAAGCATGAACTAAATCACAACTAGGGAAAACATTCCTAAATACTTAGGAGTTTCCTGCTTATAAGTGTGACGCGCTACACACCCATAAATAAGACTCTACCCAATGCGATTTCGTAGACACCCTAGGATCATGAACTATGCTCTGATACCAAGTTTGTCACACCCGAACCGAGACCCTGGCCATGATGAGCAATCTAAACCATTAAGGCCCGGATGCCCCTCTTACTTGTAAACATATACACCATTCATATACAAAAAAAAGAAATGCAGAAATATAACTTATTACGGAATCATGGTCATTCTTAATTCAAAATAATAATAAGGGATGCAATTCAACAACATCTAATCAATATCTAAACCAGTCTGCAAAACCTCTACTACATGACAAAATGACAACTGTCTGAAAACTGGGACAAGGCCCCCAGCAGACCCAAATCTAAATAACTAATAAAAATCTGAGATAAACAGGCCTTCTGGCACAAGGAAGGCCCACAACTGAACTCATCTCTTCTGTCTGAAATCTCTACTGCTTATCTGGACCTCTAGATTGAGCTTCAGTCCCTGAAAGGTAGGAGGTCAATACAATTGTACTAGTACGTGAAGAAATCCAAAATAATATATTTGTATTCATAAAATAGATGAGAGCAGATTGCAAAACATTATGGATGATATGGTTCAAAACACATGGGTACTTCTTGAACAAACATAAAACAGTCATGGCAATGTAATTCTATTTTTTGAGTTACTTCTGAGTTAGGTGGAACTCCCCTACAAGTCTAATATTCCATGGGCTATATGGAATCTGTCATTGACTCGGTGGGGAATCCCCCAACTCAATTTTGCCGCAAGGGTTGGAGTGTCTTAGTTTGATATGCTATAGGGCACTAGGCTAGCGTAGAATAATATACCCGTATTGGTAAAACACGATTTTGGAAAATGAGTTATCTGAACTAGTGCCTTCTTTGGGGAACCACCTAATATCTCTTTACATCCAATTTTAGTCTTTTCTGAACATGTTTCATTCTGAGTTAAAAATAATGAAATTCTGACAAAATTTTATTTCTATAATAGTCTGTGTCTTTTATGGCACTGTCTGATTTGGTATCGTCATACCAAGACTTACAAGTCATGATTTCTGAGCCATAATGTATTATACGTGATCTTTCGTTAAAAATCAGTGCATACCACCCAAGCATGTAAATAATACAAGTGATTTCATGTTCTAAAAATACAAGTCAAAACTATGAAAAGATTCTCATCCTTTCAATAATCATGTGGTGGACATGCAAATCTTTAGCAAACCATGCAACTTTTTCATCTTATGCATATTCAACATTTATCAATATAAACAACCCTCTCTTTTGAATTCAAAACCATAATCAAATCATAACATAAATCATGACATTTCATATCATGGATTTCAAGATGCATTCAAAATAATCCATTTCCTATGAAGAGCGGGAAAAATCATAACAAGAGAGGGATTCTATGTGAGTCATACTCTCAATTCAAATATCAACCTGAAACACACACACATATATATATATATAAGATTTCAAATAAATTTGGGGAAAGTCCTAAATCCCAAAACAATACTAATCAAGGCTTCTAAAACATGTTAGTAATCGTAAATTCAAAACTCTTTTCTTAAAATTATGATTTCTAAACCCCTTGCATAATTAGAAGAAGATTTCTATGCCCATGAAATTTTAGGAAAACCCCACATACCTAATGTTATATAGGAGAAAAAGTGGATTCCGAATTTCACCTTAGTTCTTGAAATTATTGACTTATAAAGATGAGCTCCTGATCTTAAAAGAAGAGGCTAGGGTTTTCAATTGATGTTAAGAGAGTTATTTTTCATGAAAACCAACCTAAAGTGTTGATATGATGTTTTAATCTCGTGATTGGGGCATATTAGAATAAGGGAAAATGACTCAATTACCCTTAAAAATGTGGATTTTAAAAGCTGAAACAACTGGGCATCGACACGATTGATGACACGGTGTGTTGACGGCATCGACACGTTGCACCCTAATCGCGCCAAGTCTCAATAATTTTGCTGGCAGTTCCTACAAGAAAATTAACCAATGCGATGGGTGATGCGGGGCGCTAAGATCGCATTGGTCCACTATTTTAGGACACCAAACAAGGTCTAAATGCAGTCCAAAAAATCCAAAACTTGTCCAGGGACACCTATTGACCTCCCAGATCATGAACTGACTAAAATATCAACTATTCAGGGTTGGAAAGGTCGATAATAAGATCATCAATGATTAGAATCTCAAAATGACTAAGTCTCTTTTTACACTTAGAATATTTTTAAGCCTCTCAAACATGGCTCTAGGTGACATCAAGTCTAACAAAACTATGGGGCATTATAGGAGTGTTCCTAACAGGGTAGATGAGGAAGAATTTCTGCCTCCAATTTATAAAATGTTGTCAGGAAGAACGAAGAAAGAGAGAAAGAAAGAATTAAATAAAACACTTTCATCAAGTACAAATCATTATGGACGGTGCGGATATGAGGGGCACAATGGATATTCCTGTAACTTCTACCCAAAGGAGAACTAACTTGTAGTTTTTCTATACTCTTAATAATTAATAACTCAAATAACATTTTCTACTTTTATGTTTTGATTTGTTGAACAATTTGAATTGGAGGATGATAATTAGTAATAAATATTAGTTTTTTTTATTTTTCAGCTATGTTTGATGTATTTATATTTATTGTTTGTCTTGTATATTTTATAGCTACGTTAATAAGTTTTTTGTGCATTTTCGCATCTACATAACTTACTATTGCAACTGGTGTTAATATGTGTTTATATACATAAGTGGTATGCAATTGTGATTGTTGATGAGTAGTCTATATAATGGTTGTGGTTTTTACATTTCTTAATTATAAACATATGAAATTATGAGTTTATAAGTATACGTTAATTACGACCAACTATTAGTAGTTAATGTTCCTTGTAAAATTTATGTGTATGTAAACATATATTATAATTAACAGTAAACATTCACTAATTTAAAGTTTATATGTTTTTTTGATTAACGATAAATGTAATTTCTATGTCTATGGTAATATGTACATTAAATTTACTTCATGAAATCATTTAATACATTATGTTAACGATAGTTATAAAAAAATGTGTATAAGTAGACATAATTACTATGTATATAAGAAAAATATACATTACATTTTTTCATAACATCATGCTTTTAATACATTATGTTAACATTCTTTATAAAATCTATGTAAATATAGTTGATATTTCTATGTATGTGAAAAATATATACATAGAGAGTGGATATTAGGCATAACTTCAATGTAGTTGATATTTCTATGTATGTGTTAAATACCCCAAGGTAGATATGCTTACAAATATATATTATGTCTATGTATGTATTTAAATATACACTGATATTATTTATATGTAGACATATACACCATTAAATTCCAACAAGGTGGCTATGCTTACGATTTTATGTTATCACTATGTATTTTATAAAATTTACACTGGTTTTTGGTAAGCTAATATACATGTTACGCATATGTTACCACTGTGTATGCCTATATACATTACTATCGTTCTTTTACGATTTTCGTTGATTGAATAGGTATTGTTGTGTAGTCACATTCTCAGTGTATTTGCTTACGATTATATGATATCACTATGTATAAGACGTAATATACACTGGTGGAACAATGGAATATAAGACGTAATATACGACTATGTTCAATACATCCACGTACAAATATGATACACCTATGTATAAAACTGAATATACTCTAGAATTTAGAATCAGTAAGTCAATCTAATGAAGTGATATAAACAAAAATATAACATATGCAAAAATAGTCAGTTCATCCCAAAAACATAACTCATTGTGTCTTAAAAACTTTGTACATACAAAATCCATTCATTAGTTTACTAATCCAACCCAATAAAAATCCACAAAAAAACTAATCTTCACCATAAATATCTTCAAAACTATTCACTGCTAACTATTTAGATTCATGAGGTGGAGGGACAAATTTTGTCCTTGATCTTGGAGGGTCGTCATTGCCACTAACATAACATTATTTGCCTTCCGAAGATCGTAATTTCGAAAGAGTAACGGATATCGCATACGATGGTATTTAGCTTCAAAACCATCTGAAGGTACATCAATTCCTTCGCTTAGGTATTCTGTATTTCAGACCCTGTATTGAATGAAAAACAAAATCATAAAATTAGAAAATATTTTCAGTTCAAAACTGCTTTGTTGTACAGCAATTATAAATTTCAAAACAGGTCAAGTACTTAACAGTACTTATGTATATGTTTAGCACATACATAGTTATTGCTTGTATATTGATGTACATTAACCAAAGAGTTCATAAGTGAATAAATACATAGCAATACTTATTTATATGTCTAGAACATACATAGTTATTATTAGTATGTGGATGTGCACTAACTACATATTTCATAACAGGTAAAATACATAGATAGACTTATGTATCTGTATAGCACATACATAGTTATTGCTTGTGTGTGAATGTACATTAACTATAAAATTCCTAACAAACAAACTAGACTTATGTATATATCTGCCACATACAACAGCATCTAATCAATAATGTATATGTACAACACATACATACTAATATATACACCCAGAAATCACATATGTATATGAACTGCATATATCACTATATTTCTATCAAAAGCATCATCAAATATGTTTATGCCAAATATATATAAAGAGTTATTATGTATTTGCGCAGGCAAATTCAAGCATAACATTAAACTTATGTAAGAACCCAAAAACTTCATAAGAACTAACAAGCAACGACTATTAATTCACGGTTTTAAAACCTCAAATTACTGGAGAAAAAATCACAATAAACCTAGAACAAAAAACAACATTTAAAAATCAAAAAATACCTTTGGTAAACGTAGTCGTGCAGTATCCTCTTTTTTGAATTTTCTTGACAATTCACCAATTTATTTTTTTGACTTTACAATAGCAACTTTGTTAATTTTATCTTGATGGGATCGTTACGAAGTTTAGATCTATTTTCAATACAGTTAGGTTTCTTATCAAATACTCCGGGAACAAACTCAACTACCGAATTTGTTGGTTCAGTGTGCTCTAACTGAGTTAATTCTAAACTAAACGAAGTAGAATTATCCATTTACTAAGTACTATGTCGTTAATTTAGTACTTGAAATAGCCGATTTTGAAAAAAAAAAGGAGAATATAGAAATTCAAACTATATTTTGGTAAAGTAGAAACCCAAAAAATTACTTAATCCAAGCATTCAAGAATTTTTTTCATTCGAAAATCTCCAAAAATTGGTTAATTAAAGAAAATTACTAACCTCAAATCTTAAAAATTGAGAATGATAAAAGGAAATTAAGTTAACATTGAATACCATTGACTAACAGTTGAACTCAAACAGGGTTAATTTCAAACATGGTAACTTGTCCTTGATTCTAGCCTTTTTTAAGGAGAACAACCGTGAGAGTAAAAGAAGATTTTCTATGTATATGTACTTTTAGAGAGAGAAACTTAAAAAGTGGGATTTATGTAATATGTTTAGGGAGTTGAAATTTTTTAAAATAAATGAAACATAACGGGTTTGTGTAATTTTTAGTTATATGAAAGGAAAAGCATGTGACGAGACTATAACATATACTTTTAATGGAGGAGATAAAAGGGCCCTTATTATTTCATCTGATTATTAGTGAAAGGTCGTTATATTATATGATGTAACTAACGAACAGGTGCTAATAATTTATTTAAAATTAACAAAATGCTGAAAAAATAATTTTAGTATGCTGAAATTTATTTTTTTCAAGGCTGAAAAATATCTTTTATATTGCTGGAACTTATTTTTAAATACTAAATTTTATATTGCTCAAAATTATTTAAAAGCTGAAAATTAAAATTTAAGTGTTGAAGACATTATTAACTTGTTGGAAAATGGAATCAAATTAAATTGCTGAAAAGTAGTTTTTGTATTGAAAATTGATGAAAATATGCTAATAATTAAATAGGCATGTCAGAGTACGTGAAGTGTTCGAAAATTAGTTATGATATTGAAAAATTACCTAAACATATTGAGTTGATTTATTACAGATTGAAAGTTCATCTATAATTCCCAAAACATGATTTCTAAGTGGTAAAATGATTTAATTAAAGACCCTAGAATATGTTTTGCCTAGGTGATCAAAGTAGCTTATATAAGCACTTCAATCATATTATCCCTGTCCCCCCCCCCCCCCCCCCCCACACACACACACAAAAAAGAAGCCCTATAATTTTAATTATTACATAATAGCATTTATACAAGATTTATTTCAAAAGAATACCTAGCAATTTAGATTCAAAAATAAAGGTTCCTTTATCCCATGTCCTAAACAATCTATCCAATAAAATGGTTTTCGGACCTGTCAAACATAAACGAATCACAAAATCCAAATCAACTTATATGAAGTAACACAAAAATAAGGTGTTCAAAGAACTCAAATGACATGATATGTATCCAAATAAATTACTAAGGCAAAATTTATATGAGCATCTTTAATTTACTAGAGTCAAACAAAAAGAAACACCACAAATATTCAAATCCATAGACATGCATTAATTAATTGAAACATTAAACGCATGAATCGAAAACATACCGATGAAGTGAAGTAATAAGAGAATTAAGAGAAGCACAACCAAGAAAATTGTACAGTCCCAACAAGAGTATTGTAGTTCAAGCCAGAAAATTAAACCAAAATATGTTGAAAGCCAAGAGTAGAATATATATCTTTCGGAGAGAAGGAAATGAAAAGGTTTTCTTTCTCTTTAACATAATATGAGAGAGTATAAGAGGATGATAAAAAGTGATTAAAGGAGAAGAAAATAGTTGTTTATATAGGCATATAGTGGTTTATGATTTGAAGGTAGGAAAATATTCAAGAAAATCAATCACAAAAATTAAAAAGGAAAAAAATATTTACAAGAATCAACTAAAGAAATCTTTTATCTTAAAGAATTGGTAGAATCAATTTAGAACAAAAACCCAAGTTTATCATAAATATATAAGTAAAAAAATATATTTTTGAAATAAAGAGGAGCAAATAATAGTAAAGGCCAAGGTGACTGAAAATTACCAAATAGAGATAATTCTATCACTAAAAATATGATAAAACAGTAAGGCAATTAATACTACAATAATATTTTTAATCATATTACTTTGATTATACACAAAGTTCGACCCAAATTACCAAAATAATCACATACCTATTCCTTGTCGGCATGTTGATGTAAATCAAACATATTCAAGTTTTTCAAAAAATAATCAAGCATGAGGGTTTTCATAGTTAATCCAAAAAAGGAAATGATCATTTAAGACTATCAATGTTCATCTAAAAAATAGACAAATATCAATTACGCTAACACAAATTTCATACTAAATCAAGTTTCACAATCTCATTGAACAGGATTAATAATACCAAAACAATTTTGTAATAATGATTCAAAATTCACACAAAATTGATATGAAATCAAACTTCAAAATCCAAAGAAATAAATAAGTATGAAATCAAGTCATAGCCACAAATTTCAAATCCAAACATCAAGCAGTGCACACACAAGAATAAGAATCAATCTCAAATTATGCATAGTTTTCTTTAAAGTTGAACTTATAGAGAGAGACATAGATCTCTAAGGTGGTGCCTCGTAGTACCGATGGCCTGCTGAAATTTTGCCGAACTTGACTTATTGCTTTTATCCATGTCTATCAGAATATTTTACTTTGCTGTTAATGGAATAGAGGTGCGACTCATCAGTTGTTTTCATGGATGAAGAAGGAGAACAAAAGAAAGAGGCGTGTCAATAAGTGATTTGGTTAAAGGAGATAAGGTTGTTGGTGTTTTTTCACCAAAAATGAGAAAATGGATGTTGCATTCCCCGGCGATAGTGTGGCTAGCGGTGGATATTGATGGCAATGGGGGAGAGGGTGGCACTAGAGATAGTTATTATTGGGTTTATCAGTGGAAAGAGAAGAGAGGAAGGCATTGGTTTGTCTAGTTTGATAGTGATGGCCTCGCCAGTGGTGGTTGGACCAGTGGAGAGAGAAAGAGAATGGGATGGGGGTAGAAAGGGAAATGATGGGAAAAAATATCAAGAGGGAAAAAGGAAGGGCGACGTTGACCATTTGGGAATCAATTCCGACAATGACAAATACTGTGCTCCCCGGGGGATGTGCCGGGGAGGATACATGATATGGATTATATATGAGTTGATGAACCCTTCATGAGTCCTACATCATGAATCTTTAGCTCCGTAGGTACATACAGAGACTATGCGATAGTCTTGGAGGTTGTGCGATAACCTCATTTATCATCGTCGTCATCATCATTATCATCATATTTATTATATTTACTTCATTATGCTTATGATGTGATTGTGTATTCTCTTTTGACTCATTACGTATACATTGTTCTATCTTCTCTTACTTATATTTTATGCTTTCGTATATGTTGTTCTTCTTGTTCCTTTTCTTATATGTGGTGTGAATGTATGATCGTATCCTTGTCTAGTGCTTTGTTATATTATTTGTAGACATTAAAGAACTATTAGTGCAAACGATGTGGGCTACCATTATGGGACATATTTTGACTATAGGTGACGTGCCCTTTTTGTGTATTTTGTATATCTTATTATCTACTTTGCTCTGTCGACCAATGATACCTACAGAGTACAACTGGACTATATTCATGCCTACTATGCCCTTTCAGTACAGGTCCAAGTACGAGTGAGACCCAGCTTGGTTAATTTGGGCAAATATTAAAGCTTTCAATATAATGGGTGATTTTCAATCGTTCGAATGTCTTCTACTACCTTTATCTATAGACTATGTCTTTACTTATATTTTAGAGATAGAGTTTCTCTTGTATTTTGGAGATCTTATGTATTTTATTCGGATTTCGAGTTGTATTAGATATGTTCTTATACTATTGACACCAATTTTTAGGAATGAATGGCATATTGGTTTATTTCTTTTCGCAGTTATGATGTTGTTATGGTTCGGCTTTATTCTGTAAGCCTTGACTTGGGGGCATTTTTGTCTTTTTCTTCTTTGTGTAGTAGTTTGGGTGACAAGCTTACTTATCAGGGTTCATCGCAACAAGTGCCATCATGACTCTTATTTTTGGGTCGTGACACTGTTGTCTCAAAGGACTAGGGTGTCAGCCTTAGCTAGCAGGTGACCCCTTCTAACCTACGGTGGAACCGTAGTTTTGGAATTAGGGACTTCTACTAAAGGTCTCAAGTCTAACTGATGGGTGAGCCTTCTTCCTTGCATTCACTCGGTACTAAGTACTACTCCCAACTGAATAACACTAGAAGTTGAATTGTTCGTTATGATTACATTCTGAAAATATCAACAATGGATAATCTGAAATGCTCAAAAGCATGTAAACTAACATATGCATGAATCCCTCAGTATCGGGTGTTCATATCCCACCAGCTATGACTAATACAACTAAACATGATAATATTAAAAGTTGATCATAATAGAAAATTTCATTATTCAAGCCAAAACTTAATGATTTATCAATAAAAAGGGAAATTCATGATTTTGAGTATGGAAAGATTCTAAACCTATGGGAAACATGTGCTCATGGTTTAATTACAAGAATAGATTGAAATTCCAAGAAAAATTCATAATTCGCATGGAACCCTTAACAAAAAGGTGAATTAAACTTGGGAGTTTGAAGAAATCTTTGGGACTCAATGGGTGAAAGGAACTCATTGATGAAATCCCACATACCTAGAGATGACATCTTTAATGAACTCTCTGGGATTTGTCATTGAAGTTGAGGAACTCTAATCTTGCCTTTGGAGAATAAAATTGTTTCCATTCTCTGTTCAAAACTGAGTATTGGATGAATTTTGAGTTAATGAGGGATTTAGAGGAAATTTAGCCATATATTCCATCCTTAGGAAATCCTAAAAGATGCAGCGTTGGGATTAAAAGAAGTGGGAAAATACCTAACAATCCTTCTAAAATGTTTAGAAGTTTTTTAGGAAAAATCGTAATGGTTTATGTAACTACTCATTAGTTTTGGTCATGTGTCACTATGAGGAGTCGTTGTGTCGGGACATTGATTCCTTGGTTTCTTAATGTTGTGATGATGGATAAACCTAATGACTCGTTTAGACTAATAACAAGTCGTATGCTAGAATCGTCATCCTTGGACTAAAGCCTTTGGTCCCTCACTGTCGTGACAACGAGCCTTCACTATGACTCGTTGTGTCTGACAATGAGTTGTTGTGAAAGTCATTGTCACTGGTAGTCTGACAGTTCCTCAATTAAATTTTTTAGAATGTTTCACTACGATATCGAATTAGGCGAGACTGATGGCGTTGGAAAGTTAACTCAATTGTCTATCTTTTAGTGGGTCTAGATCACACTCAACTTACTCCATAATTTATGGGCAAGGAGATTGTTATCAAATATAATAACCTAACATGAGTTGGGGTTGAATCCTCAAAGAGTGAGCCTTGTATTCAAATCCTATGGGTGTTAAAAGCATCTAAGTATATACCAGTAGTGTAAACAAAATAAAATACATAAATTAAAATTTGGTGTTGGTTTGGAAGGTTGTTTTAGCGAACAAATCAAACTACCAATTAAGAGCAACAAATGCAAGTAATATTCTAATATGAGAATGGTCTTGGGATTATGTCTTCCTAGGGGAAAATAATGCATGGGTTCATGACAATCAAATGCAAAACCAAGTTAACGACTATATGGGTAGGCTAGGTTAGGGGTTTTGATTCTACTTTTTCAACCAACCTCCAAAAATATCACCCATGGACCTTTTCGGATACCTCATGGGTGTGGCAGATAAATCCACCCAAAACCTCAATTGAGCATCCCTATTTCTTAGAAGATGCCCAAGACATAGCGAATTCACAATCCATCCCTATTTCTAAGATAATACAAAGAATAAGCTAAATGTCTAATTATTTTTCACTAATACATTGTCACCTATATCTCTTTTTCAAGGATGATATGTCATGACCCAAGGCTATCCCCTAGTCGCGACGACAGTGCTTACGGTCACAAGTGGCCACAAGCTAGCCTATGGACTAGTACCTACTGTGAGCACTTAATAATATACTAATAATGAACATGTGCGGAAATAACTAAATAAAACCATAAGGTTCAAATGCTAAAAATACGATTAATTCATAAGTGTGAACGTCTGATGACATACTGAAAAGAGTGATCAAATAACTAATAAACTATCTAACTGTCTGAATGGCTGAAAACATCTGAAATCCTCTAACTGACTAAAGATTTGATAGGACAGGCCCCAACTAACTCCAAACTGAACTAACTAAAAAGAAATACGAAAAATATTGAAATAACATAAAAGGTCCTCGACATATGAGGACTCACCACAATTGTTCATGCTGATAGGTTTAACTATCTAAGCGCGGTCAGGAAATTGAGTGTCCAAACCTATGATATAAGACATCATAGCATGAAGAAAGTATGTGGTAAGTGCTTTGAATGTACTTGTATATGAGATGAGGTTAGGCTGAAATACATGGGTTCATGTGCATGAACTAATGACTGACTGAGTAGTATGAGATAACTGAAGCATATAAATATGTGAAAGCTATAAAAATCTGAGAATGCATGACCAAGCATATAACATGATGCTAAAATAGTCTGTAAACTGAATACTAAAATTTAGTAACTGAATAATAGATGAACTGCATGCTATTGTCAAGTTAACCTGAACTAAATTTTGTACTTAATACTGAACTGATACTGTGGGAGGTATCATCTAACCAACATGCCCCAATATGAGCTAATCGATGTCTAACCTATAACCTCAGTTGGAAGGGTGTCAGTACCGTGCCACGGGTACTAAAAATTGTTATGTGGATCAACTAAACTAATATCCTGAAGGACTAATGAGTCACGCTCAACTGGCAGGTGCTCTAATGAGATATGTATTACCCTTAACTAGTAGGTAAACACTTTATCAAACCTCAATTGGCAAGTTGATATCTCTAACCTATGCTGGCTACATAGTTCTAGAACTGAGGAACTGCTACTAAAGGACACACCCTTAACTGGCAGGTGAGCCCCATCCCTAAGTTTGCTCGGTGTTAAATCCTACTCCCAACTTAATGACACTGATTAGTGGGTTGAACTAAGCTTAACTGAGCAAACAACTGATCATGATAACTAACTAAATTACAATGCTCATGGTTTATCTAAAACCATTCTGAATATACTGTAATTATGTAAACAGCTAAGAATCAGGTGTTCATAAGACTCTAGCACTGAATAAAAATAACAATAAGGACATATGAAGCTTTAAAAATCACAATAAACTATCATTGCTCAAAACCCAACATTTAGACATTTCATCAAACACATGGGAGTCATGAATTTAAGTATGGGAATGAGTAAAGCGTGTGATTGAAAATATAGTTACAATATTAAAATCATGAATTAGGGATTTAGCATGAGTATTTCAATACTCAAATGATATAAGGGCTCATTCCATCGAAAAATACTTGTAACATAATTTGTAATCAAAATCAATAACAATTTCATAAAGACAACATCATAAACATGTAAAACTTATAATTTGATATCAAAAGGGGATTCTTGGACTCCATGGGTCAAAACGGCCCATAGATGAACATCACACATACCTTAAATCCTTAAGCTTAAAAGAGAAACATAATCTTGATGCTTTTCTTGAGAAATCTTGGATTTGGGAACTTGATTTCTTAGTTTCATTGGAGAGAAAGGAATGAAATTGATAAACTTGGGGGATGATTAGGGTTTATTTTTTAGAGGAGAATTGGGGGAAAATGGGCATATAATGCCCTAACCGACATTTCAATTCATGTTTTTACGAATTGGAATGAGGGTAAAAGACGTAATTTCCCTTTAGAAACACGAATTAAAGGGATGTCATGATGAGATAGGTACTTCATCGCTATCGACATCACGATGCACCACTATTGTGGTGAGCTGCAGGAATCAGAATTCAAACACGACTCAATTCTCGTCTGAAAAATTCAAAAGTTCTCTGAGACATGTTCCTTACACCCCTGAACATGAATGAACTCAAAAACCTACGTCTCGAGGTCGGGAAGACCCATTTAAAAATCCTTGAAGTTAAGAGGCCAAAAATAAGCCTAAGTCCCCAACACTTAGTTAAATTTTCAGGATTTAAGCCTCTTATGCATACACTAGGAGCTGAACTAAGCTAAGAAAATAACGCAGCCCAAACCAGGGCCTTGTCGTAATGGAAATCCCAAGTCCAACCAGGACCAGGGACTACCCCATTAACCCAACCCAACCACCTTATACAGCCTTGGATGAGCTGAATTTTGAGCATATGAAAAGATTACGTAATGTTCTCGTGAAGACTGTGAGATAGGGTCACAACCATGACCGACCTAATCGAGTCTGACCATACCAAACCAGCCATCCATACCATATCAAACTATTTAGAAAGTATCAAACATAATACGATAACCAAACCCAAAATGTAATATGATGGAACAGTGAGAAATTATGTCCAAAGATGACAGCCTCCCAGCTTATTCCAATTCCAAGGCCTACACCAATACCGATCCCGCCCATACCATCCCCCCGGAAGTACCACAAAGCCTCTATCCTAAAGAATACAAATATTCGGTTAGGACATACCCTCAACCATGGCCAAAACCATTATCTGGGAAGAAAGTAAAATGTCTAAGAATGTCTAACATGAAATGATGCCTTCCAAAAGTATGGAAGCTCACTACTTCAGTCCAATAAGTTATCCCCGAATCAACTAATATAAAGGAGGAGTCGAATGGTAGGTTCCTGCATAGCGTGGGTATACAATCACTAGTAGACGGCTTAGTGGGTGAAAACAAGCATGAAACTTGGGATAAGGATAAACTAATTTCAGTTATCAAAACCAAGTGAAAGCCATCCAATGAAAACAATCATACATTTATATAACTGCTGGGAAAAGGGACCGAATTTAGCATGCCATTAAAACCTTTACCTAGGTTGTGTAGCTTAGCCGTCTTACCATCCACGGGCCATATGGGTTCAGCTCTTCTTGCTGAAAGGGTTCCAATGCGTATAGCCGCATAACCTTGGGAGTACTAGTACATCTCTTCAATATAAACGTAACACTCAGACGTAGCCATCGAAGATCCCTCAAATCAACAAATATGAGTTTTCGGTTTTGATCACCCCAGAACCGCCACCTTCTATGGCTTAGCTTACACTTCTCGCTATTAATGCCTAATTAAAACCATTAACAAACAATCCAATTATCCTTTTATTAATCAGGGCTATTTAATAAACCAATGTTATCATTATACCACCATACTTGCAAGCATTATCCATAGCCAAACCATTTTGATTAAGGGGATATTTTATTGCCTATCATTAGCCATTTTAAACCTTTTGGGAGACTACCATGTTCTCCATAAGCATTACCAATTAGCTATTAACCTTTGTAAACCATTGAAAAACATTTAAGGTTTCATATATAAGTTGAAAACAGGCAAAAGTTCCATTAAAATAAGTCAATGCAATGAAATATCTTTATAAGCATTTTATCAAACACCTCGGGGGCATAATACAATCAAAACCAAATTTTATTACCATTAAACCATTACCATGCAATCCAACAATCCAAAACCACCGTTGATGCATAGAAAACATAATTAAAACCATAGGAAATTATAACCAAGCATTTAACATCAAAACCCCCCAAATCAATAGTTGAAAGCCATAATCATGTAAGAGAAAAACCATTAAATTAATCATATAACCATGTCTTTAATTGAAATTATTAGGGAAGAGAATCGTGCCTTAAACCAAGAAATTGATGGAAAGAATTCACCAAGACCAGCCCCAAAGTAATAACTTACTTGAAACCCTAACTTTTTGTCCTAAAAGCTCTTGGGAGAATTATGATATGTTCAGAAAGAGCTTCTAAGTGTTTAAGAGTAAAATAATAGGTTAAAAACCTCGTAAGTGTATTAGAAGTCATGGGTCCTTATTAGGGTAAGCAGGGAAATGTCCAGAATACCTCCACTTAAAACCCTTAAAAACCCGACACAGGGTCACGATTGACCCCCTTACAAGTCGTAACCTCCCTTATGGTTGATACCCACCCGATCATAACCAAGCTTCAACTATGAATTAGACACTGTCCAGTATACGACTTATCCACCAAATTCGTAACCTCAGCAAACGATTTGTACCCATGATCGTATACCTAGAAGAATGCAACACCATGAGGATCGAATTCTATCCACCTTACAAGTCACCTATATGACTCGTACCCAACCATATGACACTCACCCCTAATCATATCTATTCAAGTGACCAAAACTATCCCACAAACTAACACGAGTCAGCTTATGATAGGACATCACCACTCGTACCCCAGCATGCGTCTCGTACCATGAGTCATATTAAGTTCGAAGAACTGGATTCTAGGAAATTTTCTAAGGGTCTAAACCTGGGATGCTTCAGTCTCCCCCACTAGGAATATTCATCTCTGAATGATGGATATGGTAAGGGTAACCACACATAGAGTCATTTTCATTATCAAACATAAATCCCACCTTTTAATGTCTCTACTCTTACCTTTGCAAAATGCAAAACAATAATGCAAGAAATGTAACAATTCCTTTAACAAACTCAGAAAATAAAGATGTATTCAAGAACGCATACCTTTCGCATAAATATCAAGAGTAGAAAATAAGAGCGAATACTTGGACCTTAACCAAAGCCACATCCTTGGTCCGCAACCGATGAACTTACCTATCTAATATCATAACCGGGAACTCTTCATAAGATAGAGAATCTGAGATATCCAACCCCTCCAAAGGAATAATTGAAGACAGATCACCAACGTACTTTCTCAACATAGAAACAAGAAATACCGGATGAACCAAACTCAAGCTAGATGGAAACTCCAACTTATACGCAATATTTCTTGCTCTCCATAAAATCTTATAAGGACCAATATACTGATGACTGAGCTTTTCCTATTTGCCAAACCATACATCTTCCTTCATAGGAGACACCTTAAGGAAAACCTTATCCTCAACTGCAAAATCTAAGTCTCTACACCTAATATCTACATAGGAGTTTTGACGACTCTGGGTAGCCTTGAGTCTATCCCGAATCACCTTCACCTTTTCCATAGCTTGATAAACCAAATTCGGTCCCAACAAATTAGCCTCGCCGAGCTCAAACCAACCAATAGGAGATCTACACCTCCTACCATTCAACACCTCAAAAGTAGCCATACCAATACTCTTATGATAGCTATTATTGTAAGCAAACTCTACCAAAGGTAGATGCTCCACCCAACCACCACCGTATTTAATCACACAAGCTCGAAGCATATACTTCAATAAATGAATAGTTCTTTATGCCTACCCATCCGACTGTGGATGGAAAGTAGTACTCAGACTCAACTTAGTCCCCAACCCTTTCTAGAAAGACCGCCAGAAGTGGGACATAAATTACTACCACGATAAAAAATAATTGAAATAGGCACCCCATGCAGTTTCACAATCTCTTGAAGATAAAGTTTCACATAATCCTCCACCAAAAAGTTAGTCCGCACAGGCAAAAAATACGCATACTTTGTCATCCTATCCACAATGACCAAATCAAATCAAACTAGTTCCAAGACAGAGGAAGACCAATAATGAAATCCATATTGATCTCTTCCTATTTCCATTTAGGCAACTCAATTTCTTAATACAACCCACCAGGCCTCATGTGCTCAAACTTAAATTATTGACACACCATGCATTTGGACACAATATCAACCACGTCTTGCTTTATGCCACTCTACCAATAGATCTCCTTAAGATCATGGTATATCTTAGTAGAACTAGGATGAACAACGTAGCTTGACTTGAACGCCTTATCCAAGATCCTTTGTCATAAATCGTCTACATCAGGAACACACAACCTCCCTTGGTACCGCAAAGTACCATCGCTGCTAATCTCAAAATCCACCATATTTTCCCACCAATGCTACCCTTGATTTTCATCAAAGCAGAATCCAAAACTTATTTCTCTATAATCTCCACACCAAGAGATAACTAACCACTTCTTACACCATCACACCACTATCCTTGGAGTCCAAGAGATGAAACCCAAGATTTGCCAAATAGTAAATATCCTTCACCAATTCTAGCTTCCCTTCTTCCACATGAGCCAAACTACCCCTGGACAAGCTGCTAAGAGCATCAGCAACCACATTAGCTTTACCTTAGTGGTAGTAACGACTCATATCATAATTCTTGAGAAGCTCAAGCTATCTCCTATGCCTGAGATTAAGCTCTTTGTGCAAGAACATATACTGCAAACTCTTATGATCAAAAAAGATAGCCACGTGAACACCATACAATTAATATTGCCATATCTTTAAAGCAAACACAACAGCCAATAGCTCCAAATCTGAGTAGGATAGTTCCTTCCATGCACCTTCAACTGCCTGGAAGCATAGGCTATCACCTTTCCATGCTGCATCAACACACAACCAAGACCAACCTGAGGGTTCATCACAATAAAGCACGAACCCATTATTGCCCTCTGGCAAAGTCAGAACTAGAGTCGAAGTGAATTTATCCTTTAACTTCTCAAAAATCCCCTCACATGTATTTGACCAAGAAAACTTAACCTTCTTCTGAGTTAACTTAGTCAAAGAAGCAGCTATCGATGAAAAACTCTCCATAAACCGCCTATAATACCCAGCTAAACCCAAGAAGCTCTGAATGTTAAATGGAGTCATAGGTCTAGGCCACTTCTTCACTAAAGCCACCTTCTGCTGATCCACCATGATCCCTTCACTAGAAATGATATGACCCAAGAAAGTCACATCATTCAACCAAAGCTCGCACTTAGAGAACTTAGCATATAACCATTGTTCTTTTAAGGTCTTCAACAATATACAGAGGTGATTACCATGATCCACCTCACTCTTCAAATACACTAGAATACCATCAATAAACACAATTATAAAAAGATCTAAATACTGCTAAAACACCCTATTTATCAAATCCATAAACATTGTTGGGACATTTGTCAATCCAAATGACATTAGTAAAATCTCATAATGCCCATACCGAGTGTGAAAAGTGGTCTTAAGGATATCTACCTCTCTAATTTTAATGCCCCAAGTCTGTACCCCGGATGCTACACGGTGCTCATAATCCCAAATGACCACAAGCTAACCCATGACTGGTACCTGCTGCAATAACTGAATAATAATACTATAAAAATATGGAAATTAGGCAAAAAATGGCCATAAGGTTCAGTACTATAAATAAGTATTGAATACGGTATATCAATACCCAAAACTAAATAGCTATCTGAAAAATACTCTAGTCTGAAGAAGCCTCTAACTGTCTAAATAAGGATTTGATGGGAAAATTCCACAACTAACTCCGAACTACTGAAATGAACTGAAATGCTAAAGTAATAACCATGTCCTCAGACTATGAGGACTCACTACTAACTCTGACTACTGAATATATGAACTGCTAAATATGATCGGGAGCCCGTGCGGCTGAACATATGATATAAGCTATGATAGTGCAAAAGAAAAGTATGCATCAGTACTTTGAATGTACTGAAATGCAAAGTAAGGTAGGCTGAAATGCATTGGTTTATATGCATGAATAATACTGATTGAATGAAATCAGTATAACTAAATGAGAGTGCATGTATGAACACGTAAACTGTAACTGAGGTCGTGATAACAATGGATACTAAGTTCCAAATCATTGGTTTATTGATATCTGAGTTTACTGATATTGTAATACTATTAACTGAATGACAGTATTTGGCAGTCCTAATTCTTTGGAACTAGGATAAGTTCCATACTGAATTGAGTGACTGTATCTGACAGTCCTAATTCTGTGGAACTGAATTGAGTTCTATTCTGAAGACTAAAACTGAGATTGTGGGAGGTAATCATCTAACCGACATGCCCCTCTCTGAACTAATTAGGATCCAACCTGTAACCCAATTAAAAGGGTATCAGTATTGTGCCACGGGTAAAGACAAATTGAGTCACCCTCATCAGAAAGGTGATCTGAGTGAGAACGGTGGTACTCTCAACTGGCAGGTTATAATACCTCATCAACCCTTAACTAGCAGTTTGATGTCATAATCAATGCTGGCTATGTAGTTCTGAAATACAAGGATTGCTTCTAAGGATCACACTCTGTACTGGCTGGTGAGTCCCCATCCTTAGGGTCACTCAATGCTGAATCCTACTCCCAACTAAATAGACACCGGGCTGAATTTTAAACCATTCTAGCTTGGACTGAACTGCTACTGATCGTACAGTATAACTGAACTGAACTGAACTAAGTTTACTGGGTTTCATGGATTTACAAAATAATACTA
The DNA here is from genome assembly GCF_002878395.1 of Capsicum annuum. Lineage (NCBI taxonomy): Eukaryota > Viridiplantae > Streptophyta > Magnoliopsida > Solanales > Solanaceae > Capsicum > Capsicum annuum. The sequence continues at coordinate 74,226,524 of NC_061118.1, read as the reverse complement.
AATTATATTAACTGACTAAGTACTACTGAGCTTTCCTAAGTTTTGTAACTGACTGAATTCTACTGATCGTGACATGATTGATACTATTTCATGACTAACCATGGCTATAGGTAAATGGCTAAATTTTTGGGAATTGAATACCCCCAGGACTCGATATTATAAATTATAAGACATAGCACAATCTAGAAACATGATAGCTAATTACTTGATCATCCTTCCTTCATTGGGATATTCTAGCAAACACTTGCATGACATGAACTTGGATACATGCTAACATGATATAATTTTACTATTCAACTCACATGAGCAATTCAACAAACAGTTAGAAGACATAGTATGTGCACATAATACTAAACAACATGCGAGCATCATAATTTCAAATACCAAATTTACAATTTAGAGGGTTTTGCATGAATTAACATAGTACAACACATATAACAAATAATTTTGTATGCATCTCGCAATTGAATCATGAACTAGAAACCCCATTAACATGGTACTCATGAACACATTCAAATTTAACCATGAAATTCATCAAACTCATTAACTTGTAGTAAAAAAAGGTGCTTGAACTCCAAGGGTGGAAGGAAACCCTTGGATGAACACTTAACATACCTTGGTTGCTAAATTCTTGAAGAATAATGGTGAAATCTTAAGACTTGAGTATGAAATTTGATCTCCTAGGGATTTTGTTCTTGACTAATTTCTAAATAGAGAATGAATTTTGCCTCTAAAGGGGCTTAATTTTGTGTTTAGGGGCAGATAACCGTGGGTAAAAGACCCAAATACCCCTTAGGAATGGGGCTTTTAATTACTAAAAATAGAATTAGTGATGCGTAGACCGATGTATCACATCGATGGGGTCGATGCTATGGCCAACATACCGCGTTGAGTCTACGTCGATTCACTAGAACTTGCACTAGGGAGCTGGAGAAAAATATTCATCGACGCGATAGGCGATGCGGCGCGTTGAGATCACATCGATCTATTGGTTTGAGCTTTCAAATGTAGTCCAAACAAAGTTCAAAAAATCCAAAACTTGTTTGAGAATACCCACTGATATTCATGATCATGATTCAACCTAAAAATCATTACTTTAAGGTTATAAGGGTCATGAAATAGAGTTGCCAACCTACGAAGGCTAAAATAACACTAAGTCTGAATACTTAGCTAAAATTTTCTAAGTTTGAGACCCCTTAACAAGCTTTAAGGGACTAAGTTAAGCTTAGAATTTTGCAGGGTCTTACAATATCTCTCTCTTGGGAACATTCATCCTCGAATGAGACTGACAAAGTTGAGAAACACTGATAGACTAAGCTTACATACTGAACATGCATATCTAATGTATGGAACACCTGACTGAAACTACTAATAACTGAACATACATATCTAATGCATATGTACATGACTAAACTAATTCGTGAATGCATGACTGAATATACAACGGTAATGGATACCAAGTTTATAACTGTAACTGAACATGGACTAAGCCAATCTATAGAAGAATATTACCTTAAGCTGAGAATACTGATGAACCTGAGATCAGTTACTAAACATGTATGAATAGGAATATTAGACATAATTAAGCCTGAAACATGATACATAAACTGAATATCGTGAACTGGATTGATCCCCTTGAATACATGGGTTACGGATAAAATTTGAACTTGAGGGTCCACTCATGAGTACCCATTATTCCAAAATGGATTCGTTATGTGAAGAGAAATTAGGAGGTTTAGAACATGAAAGCTCGGGGTGATTATAGTGCATCTTCCCCTTGGGACATTATGTCCCTTGAAGAATGCTGACTTGGATTAGATATTGAGGAAAAACTAAAATGATGCACAGGGCACCTATGAACTGAATTATGACTGTATATAGGGGATCTGAAACTGAGGCATGACACCCAAACTAAGTTGAACTCACAACCACATAGTTGCTTGATCTTGGAATAGTTACACTCATGAGACTTCGGATAGTACGACTAGATGGAATGATGGGAAACCCAACCATACAAACATTGTCTGCCTAACTGCTAAACTAAATTGTTGGTTTTACGGACTAACTTATACTGAAAACTTATCTTCGATTTGGGCCTTTATTTGACACTCTTTCTATAGAGTTCTAGTGGCTTTAGGGAGTAAGGAGTCTTGGAATGACTGAATAAAATAGCTGAATAAGAAAATCACATCTTGGCTAAAATTCTGTAATATGAGTCGGGACCTATGAAACATCATCTAAGATGAAGTGACTAAGCCTTATGCACTGCAACTGTAAATTTTTAAGCTTAGACATATCCCTTGAATACTTTCGTAACTATACTCTTCACCTTAGTACAGCACATCACTTAAGACTACTAAAAATATTCACATGGGTATTGAGCACGAGTGCATAAACATACTCACTTATCTGATTATTTGAATGGATGATAGCTGAATACTTGGTTATGTAATATTGGACTGCACTTAGTCTGACCAGCTGGACTGGAACTGTAGAGTATTATGCATATGAGGTAAGGACTGACTATGTAACAAGAGATAATGGAGCTTGAATTCATAAAAACTATATTATTTGGGAATGCAAGACCAAGTGTATAACATGATTCTGAAATATTTTGTAAACTAAGGTACTGAAATACTGATAACTGAATAACTAATAATTGTACTTTATGGTCAAGTAAACTTGAAATTGAACTGAGTTTCTAATCTGATTACTAGACTGAGACAGTGACAGAGACTGTAACTAAGATGATAACTAAGATTGTAACAAAGACTGTAACTAGGACTGTAACTAATCTCATACTGGAACTGAATATTGAATTTTGATAACTACATGATGGAGACTAACATAAATCAAGGATCAGAATAGACACTCACATTCGGCATTTTCTCAACTTATCATCTTTCAAAAAATTCTAATTTCTCTCTCTTCAACAACTAAATACAACTTCTTGCTAGCCATTTACTTAGCACACTACCCTGATATTCAGGCCTATTGTCAGAGCTACAGCCTCGTGTAAAACTAGTATGCAAAAATCTTTCCTTATCATGAAATATTTATTCTCTCCTATCGAAGCAATCGCTCATCCCTATATTATTTTATAAGGAGAGTTTACTAATGGGTTAAAACATGAGGACCTGAAGTGTGAATGAATACTATGCCAAACTCGACACTTAACTGAGGCCTGAGGAATAGAATAGCAATACCATAGATTTATCAAGAGACCTAAGCTGAAAATATACATAATTTGAATTTAGCTGATCATTAGGGATATAGCATGGGTCATGGGAATTGAACATATTGTAAAGCATGACATGAGTACATAAGTCATGAGCTGCATGACCTAAGTCTGGAGTTTTTGTATTCATGGAACATGATTCGTAACACTGAGTGAACTTGAACTCCTTATACTAGGAACTATAAGCGTGCATGATTGCTAATATGCATGAGTATGAGCTATGATTATAGAGCTGACATGTAAGATAGGAACAGATATCATGATAACTTATGGGTTTTGAGAGTCTGAAATATGATTTTGAGATGATCTGCGTGATCATTCTCGCTGCGAAAATAGGCAAAAATGTCATTGATAAAGGCTATGATGAACATGTCCAAGTACTGCTTGAAGACGTGGTTCATCAAGTCCATAAAAGTTGTTAAGGAATTGGTAAGACTAAATAACATAACTAAGAATTCAAAGTGACCATACCGAGTTCTGAAAGCTATTTTTGGAATGTCACATTCTCTGACTCTGAGCTGATGATAGCCTGATCTGAGGTCTCTCTTAGAAAAGTAACTAGCACCCTGAAGTTGGTCAAATAGGTCATTGATTCTTGGAAGTGGATACTTGTTCTTGACCGTGACTTTATTTAGCTGACGGTAGTCTACACACATTCTGAGAGAACCGTCTTTCTTATGCATGTATAGAACTAGTGTACCCCATAGGGACACACTGGGTCTGATGAATCCCTTATCTTAGAGATCTTTCAACTGTTCTTTTAGTTTTTTGAGTTCTGTTGGAGCCATTCTGTATGGCGTAATAGGTATGGGCTGAGTATCTGGAAGAAGGTCTATTCCAAAGTTGATTTCCCTTTCGGGAGGAACTCCGGGAAGATATTCGGGAAACACGTCTGGGAATTGACATGCTACTGATACTGACTCAAGATTAGGGGTTTTTAATATAAAGTCCTTAACTCAAATGAGATAGTAAACACATCCCTTAGATATAATTTCCTAGCCCTAAGGTAGGAAATAAGTTGACCCCTAAGTGCTAAAATACTACCGCTCCACTCTAGGACGAACTCATTCAGGAATTGAAACTAGATAATTCTATTTCTGCAGTCGACTGAGTCTTAGTAGGAATGAAGCCAATCTATGCCAAGAATGACATAAAAATCGGTCATCCCTAATTTAACTAAGTATGTTGATGTGACTTTCTGAGGTACCATAGCAGACAGTTCTTGTATACCCATCGGGTTATGATAGATTTACCCATTGGGGTGGAGACTAAGAAAAGCTCTGCTAGGATTTTATGTCTGACTCCGAAATCAATAGCTATATATGGAGTTACAGAGGATAAAGAAGCTCCTGGATCTAGCAAAGCATGAATATGTAAATGGTAAACTTGTAACGTACCAGTGAACACATCACGAGAACTTTCCTGATCCTATCAGGATTGAGTGTATAAAGCCTGTTTGGTCATTGCCCACTGGTGGCACTGGAAGAGTCACCCTACTGATTCGGGCGACTGGACTGAGTAGGGGGGTGATTATGCTGACTCTGCAAACCCACTTAAGGACAATCTCTGACTCTGGGGCTTGGCTTGCCACATCCGAAACACACATCACTGCCATCTCTGCAAATATTCTGGTGGTTTCTACCGCACTTTTGGTAAAGAGGATTTGTTTGGCCACTTTTTGGCCTAGACATTCTGGCCCTCTTATTCTTTCTCCGCTCTTTTCTATGCCTCTTCTCCTCACTATGTAGATAATGGTCCATAATCCTTAATAGAATAATAGCCAGCTCATTGTTTTGAGCAACTACTAAATAAGCTAAGGCGGTGAAAGCAGCTCTAGATTCAGAGTGGGATACATGCTCATTTAGGAGATCTGCCTGAACGGGCGGAGGGGCTGGCTGATTTTCATTACTTCTCTCGTTAGCTTCTCTGGAAGGCATGTTCTAGAAGCATAAAGAAGAGATGAATTATACTGAGAGTTTAACTTAAGCTCATTCTTACTCACACGATACGAATACTGAATGAATGGAAAAGTTTCCTAAAACATCTAATAGCCTCTTATCTATAAGTGTGGCGCGCTACACACCCATGCACAAGACTCTACTAGATATGGCTTTCAGACTTCCTAGGACTTCGTTGAACCTTAGGCTCAATTACCAAGTTTGTAACTCCTCGAGTCTATAACCCAGATTCTATACAGTGCTTAAAATCCCAAAGGACCATAAGCTAACACATGACCGATACCTGTTATAATAACTGAATAATAATATCGTAAAAATATGGAAATAAGGTGAAAACTAGCCATGAGGTTTAATACTATAAATAAATACTAAATATGGTATATCAATACCCAAAAATGAATATTTGTCTGAAAAATACTCTAGTCTGAAGAAGCCTCTAACTGTCTAAATAAGGAGTTGATAAGACAAGTCCCCAACTAACTCTGAACTACTGAAATGAACTGAAATGTTGAAGAAATAACCACATCCTCGGACTATGAGGACTCACCACTAACTCTAACTGCTAAATATATGAACTGCTAAATATGATCGAGAGCCCGTACGTCTGAACCTAAGATATAAGATATCATAGCGCAAAAAAAAGTATGCATCAGTACTTTAAATATACTGGTATGCAAAGTGAGGTAGGCTGAAATGCATTGGTTCATATGCATGAACAATAGTGGCTTAATGAAATGAGTATAACTAAATGAGAGTACATGCATGAACACGTGAACTATAACTAAGGTCGTGATAACAATGGATACTGAGTTCTGAATCACTGGTTTATTTATATCTGAGTTTACTGATACTATAATACTGTTATATGAATGACTGTATCTGGAAGTCCTAATTCGGTAGAACTATGCTGAGATCTGTACTGAACTAAGTGACTGTATCTGACAGTCCTAATTCCATAGAACTGAACTGAGTTCTATTCTAAAGACTGAAATTGAGACTATGGGAGGTAATCATCAAATCGACATGCCCCTCTCTGAATTGATTAGGGTCCAATATTTAACCCCATCTGTAAGGGTGTCAGTACCATGCCACGGGTAAAGCGAAACTGAGTCACCCTTATCTGGCAGAACAATCATACTTTCAACTGGCAGGTCAAAATACCTCATCAACCCTCAACTGGCAGGTTGATGTCTCAACCCACACTGGGTACATAGTTCTGGCATGTAAGGATTGCTTTTAAGGATGACACCCTCTACCGGTAGGTGAGTCCCCATCCTTGGGTTAACTCGGTGTTGAATCCTACTCCCAACTGAATAGACATTTGGCTGAATTCTAAACCATTCTAGGCTGGACTAACTATTACTATCATACTGTATAACTGAACTGAACTAAGTACACTGGGTTTCATGGATTTATAGAATACTACTAAATTCTACTGAGTACGACTGAGTACTACTGACCTTTCCTGAGTTCTGTAACTGACTGAATTCTACTGATTGTAACATAACTGATACTATTTCATAATTGACCATAGCTCTAGGTAAACAGCAAGATTGTTGGGTATTGAATTCCCCCAGGACTCGATAGCATAAATTATAAGAAATAGCACAATCTTGAAACATGGTAGCTAATTACTTGATCATCGTTCCTTTTTAGGACATTCTAGCAAACACTTGAATGACATGAACTTGGATACATGCTAACATGGTATAATTTCACTATTCAACTCACATGAGCAATTCAACAAACACTTGGAGGACATAGCATATGCACATAATATTAAACAACATGTGAGCATCATCATTTCAAATACCAAATTCACAATTTGAATGGTTTTTCCATAAATTAACATAGTACAACACATATAACAAATAATCTCGCACGCATCTCGCAATTGAATCATGAACTAGCAGCCTCAGCAAACACAGTGCTAGTCATACCCCGCTCAGCCTGAGCAGCAACCAGATAGTCAATAGCATGTATAGACTGAAGAAACTCCACATTTATCATGTTACCCTAAGGGACCTGAAGAGCGGTAGGAGGAATAAGAGAAACTCTGGTACAATCAAGAATAGGACCATGAGATCAAAAATGAACCTCGAGAGTAGAACGTGCTCCCTCAGCATCACTTCCAGATGGGGAAGAAGAATTTTATTGGGTTCTTAATCTAGGAGCCATAGTCTGAAAGATGAACAAATAAGAATTAGAGGAGATTCTAGACTGAGAAGTCAAGATAAAAAAAAATACCAAGAAAGTGAAACATTCCTAAATGTCTTGCATCCTCTCCTTTATGAATGTGGCACGCTACACACCCTAAAAAAAGACTCTAGTCGACATGGCTCTGTGGATTCAAAATTGACCATGAACCTGGATCTGATACCAACTTGATGCATCCCAAACTAGGGCCTTATCGCAATGGTATCCCAAGTCCAACCAGGACCGAGGACCTCTCCCTTAACCCAACCCAACCACCTTATATAGCCTTGGATGAGCTAAATTTTGAGCATATAACAAGATTACATATGCTCTTATGATGACTCTAGGATGGGGTCACAACCATGACTGACCCAATTGAGTCTAACCATACCAAACCAACCATCCATACCATATCAAACCATTTAGAAAGTATCAAACATACTACGATAATCAAACCCAAAATGTAATACAATGGAATAATGAAATTATGTCCGAAGATGCCAGCCTCCCAGCTTATTCCAATGCCAAGGCCGACACCAATACCAATCCCATCCATACCAACCCCCAGAAGTACCACAAATCCTCTATCCTAAAGAATATAAATATTCAGTTGGGACATGTCCCCAACCATGGCCAAAACTAATATCTGGGAAGAAAGTAAAATATCTAAAAATTCCTAACATTAAATGATCCCTTTCAAAAGGATGGAAGCTCACCACTTCAATCCAATAAGCTATCCCCGAATTAAGTACTATGAAGGAGGATAGAACGGCCAGTTCCTGCATATCTTGGGTATACAGCCGCCAGTAGATTGGTTAGTGGGTGAACACTAGCATGAAACTCAGGAGAAGGATAAAGTAATGCCAGTTATCAAAACTAAGTGAAAAGCATCCAATGAAAACAACCATACATATAAATAAGTGCTGGGAAAAGGGACCGGGCTTAGCATGCCATTAAAACCTTTACCTGGGTTGGGTAGCTTAGTCGTCCTACTTTCTACGATCCATACAGGTTCAGCTTCCCCTACTTAAAAATTCCCAGTATGTGTAGTTGTATGACCAGGCAATATATCTGGGATGACTAGTACAAGCCTCTAATATAAATATTACACTCGCACGTGTCCATCGAAAACCTATCATATCAGCAAATATTAGTTTCTGATTTTGATCCCCCGGGACCTCCACCTTTCACGGCTTAGCTTACACTTCCCGCCATTAATGCTCAATTAAAACGATTAACAAACAATCCAACTATCCTTTTATTAACCACGAATATTTAATAAACCAGTGGTTTCGTCATACGACCATAATTACAAGCATTATCCATAGCCAAACCATTTAGATTAAGGGGACATTCCAGTGCCATATCATTATCCATATTCAACCTCTTGGGAGACTACCATGTTCTCTACAAGCATTACCAATTAGTCAATAACCTTTGTAAACCATTGAAAAATATTTAAGGTTTTATATTTAAGCCAAAAACAAGCAAGAGTTCCATTAAAATAAGTCAATGCAATAAACATATCTTATAAGCATTTTATCTAACACCTTGGAGGCATAATATAACAAAAACCAAATTCCATTACCATTAAACCATTACCGTGCAATTAAATTGTCCAAAACCATCACTCATGCATAGAAAACATAATTAAAACCATAGGAAATCATAACCAAGCATTTAACAACAAAACCCCCAAATCAATAGTTGAAAGCCATAATCATGCAAGAGAAAAACCATAAAATCAACCATGTAACCATGCCTTTGATTGAAATTACAATTAGGGAAGAGAATCATGCCTTAAACCAAGAAGATTGATGGAAACAATTCACCAATACCAACCCCAAAGTATTCCCTTAGTTGAAACCCTAGCTCTTTGTCCCAAAAGCTCTTGAAAGAATTATGATATATTTAGGAAGAGTTTTAAAGTGTTTAAGAGTAAAACAATAGGGTAAATAACCTCCTAAGTATATTAGAAGTTATGGGTCCTTATTAGGGAAAGTAGGGAAATGTCCAGAATATCCCCACTTAAATCCCATAAAACCCCAATGCAAGATCACGACTGACCCCCTTACGAGTCGTAATCTCCCTTATGGTTGATACCCATCCAATCATAACCATGCCTCAATAATAGATCAGACACTGTCTAGTATACGACTAATCAACCCAAGTCCTAAACTCAGCATACAATCCGTACCCATGATCCATATCCCTACCAGAATGCAACACCAAGAGGATCAAATACTTTCCACCTTATGAGTACCTATATGACTCATACCCAACCATATGACACTCACCCCTATGTCATGTCCATTTCAGTAACCAAAACTATCTCATCAACTAACACGACTCAGCTTATGATAGGACTTCACCACTCGTACCCCAGCATACAGCTCGTACCATGAGTCGTATTGGGTCCGAAGAATGAGATTCTGAGAAATTTTCTAACGGTCCAAACCTAGGATGCTTTAAAAAGTATAGGGTATTAACATATCTCCCTCTTTGTAATATTCTTCCTCAAATAAGACTGATTAAGCTGATCATACAGGAGAAATTGAGGTCATATACTGTACATGCATAACTTAAAACATGATTACATGACTGAGTCAGAAACATGATTCATGAATTGAATGATTCGTGAATGCATGCAATAACATGAGAATGATTATATAGCTAAAACTGAGAATGGAAAAAATATGGCCTAAGAAAAACTGTTACCTTAAGCTAAGTGTAAGTTTGTGGAGAAAAGTTGAAGGTACTTGTTACGTATATCTACATCTGCTTTCGAAATGGCTCCCTTAACAGACTGATTTCGCCAAAGAAATTTGACCAAGGGAACTTCTTTGTTCCTTAGTCTATGAATCATACGATCAAAGATCTCGACTGAGATTTCTTCATAAGAAAGGCTATCGTAAACATCTGTGCTTTCTAGAGGGAATATAATAGCTTTGTCACCAATACACTTCTTTAACAAAGAGACATGGAACATTGGATGCACTGATGCTAAATCTGCAGGCAACTCAAGCTCATAAGCTACCTTCACAAAATGACTCAAAATTTTGTAAGGCCAAACATATCAGGGACTGAGCTTCCTCTTCTTGCCAAATCTCTTTACTCTCTTCATGGGTGAGATTTTCAAAAACACCAAATCCCTAACTTCAAACTTAAGATCCTTTCTCCTCACATCTACATAGGATTTCTGATGACTTTGGGTTATCTTAAGCCTTTCCCTGATCAACTGAACCTTCTCTATCACATCAAGCACCAAATCTGGCCCTACCAAAGCAGTTTTACCTTCCTCAAACCAACTAATAGGAGATCTATATCTCCTCCCATAAAGAGCCTTAAATGGAACAATCTGAATACTGGAGTGATAATTGTTATTGTAAGAAAACTCAATCAAAGGCAAGTGATCATCCTAACTTTCTTTAAAGTCGAGAACACACGCCCTGACATGTCCTCTAGGGTTTGAATAGTTCTCTTTGCCTGACCATCTGTTTGGGGATGGAAAGTTGTACTGAGATGAACTTGGGTACCAAGACCCTTCTAAAAATCCTTCCAAAGGTGAGAGGTAAATTGAGTACCTCTATTTGAAATAATAGACAACGGCACTCCATGCAACCAAACCAACTCTCAAATATAGAGCTTGGCATAGTCCTCAGCTGAATAAAAAGTATGAACTGGCAAAAAATAGGTTGATTTGGTTATTTGTCTACAATAACCCATATCAAATCATGCTGACAATGCAAACAAGGCAAACCCATCACAAAATCCATGTTCACCCTCTCCCACTTCCAAGTAGGAATGCTGAACTCCTGCATTGTGACACTAGACCTCTGGTGTTCAACTTTAACCTGCTGACAGCTAGAACACTTAGCTACAAACTCTATAACATCCCTCTTCATACCACTTCATCAATAGATTTTCGATAAATTATGGTACATCTTAGTGGCTCCTGGGTGAATAGAATAAGGTGCACTATGCACTTCTACAAGGATTCATTGTCTCAAACTATCTATACACGGCACACACAGCCTACCCTGACAATGTAACACACCATCTCCCTCTCGGGAGAAAACATCTACTTTCAAATCTCTAATTGATTCCTTCAACTTAACTAAACGGGGATCCTTATCATGCTTCTCCTTTACTTCGGCAACCAAAAAAGATTCTGAACCATTCTGAAGAATCCACTAACTGAACACCTAATCTAGCTAGCTGAAGAACCTCTCAAACTAACTTCTTATTATCATCCTCAACATGAGCAACACAACTTATAGACAATCTACTAAGGGTATCTTCCACTACATTAGCCTTGCTCGGATGATACAACACACTTAAATCATAATCTTACAACAACTCTAACCACCTTTCCTGATGAAGATTTAAGTCTTTCTATGAGAACACAAACTGTAAACTTTTGTGATCTGTGAACAAATCAACATCAACACCATAAAAATAGTGCCTCCAAATTTTTAAGGCAAAAATAAAAGTTTTTAACTCAAAATCATAGGTAGGGTAATTCTTTTCATGGGGTTTAAGCTATCTAGAGGCATAGGATATGACCTTACCTCTCTGTATCAATACATAACCAAGGCCAACTCTGAAAGTATCACAGTAAATAACAAATCTCTCTGAACCATCTGGAAAAGTCAAGATAGGGGCTGAGGTGAGTCAAATCTTCAACTCTTGAAAAATCTTTTCATAAGAATCTGACCACTGAAATTTGACTTTTTTCTGATTCAATCGAGACATGAGGGATGCAATAGTCAAGAACTCTTCAACAAACCATCGGTAATAGCCAGCCAAACCCAAGAAACTCTTGATATCTGATAGAGAGATAGGTCTGGGCAGTTTCTCACTACTTAAGTCTTTAGAGGGTCAACTCTAATGCCATTACCAGAAATAATATGGCCAAGGAAAGCTACTGATCTTAGCCAAAAATTACACTTACTAAATTTGGTAAATAACTGATGAGTTTGAAGAGTCTGCAGTATAATTCTGAGATGGTCCATGATCATTTTCACTACGGGAGTAGACAAGAATATTATTAATAAAGATAATGGCAAAAATCTCCAAGTACTGCTTAAACACCATGTTCATCAAGTCCATGAAAGTTGTTGGGGCATTCGTTAGTCAAAAGACATAATTAGAAATTCAAAGTGACCATATCGAGTTCTGAAAGCTATTTTTGGAATGTCATATTCTCTGACTCTAAGCTGATAATAGCCAGATCTGAGGTCTATCTTAGATAAATAACTGGCATCCTTAAGTTTGTCGAATAAGTCATTAATCTTGGGGAGTGGATACTTATTCTTGACTGTGACTTTGTTTAACTGATGGTAATAGATGCAGATTCTGAGAGAACAGTCTTCCTTAAGCATGAAAAGGACTGGAATATCCCATGGGAAAACATTAAGCCTGATAAATCCCTTATCTAAGAAATCTTTCAACTATTCTTTTAACTCTCTAAGTTCAGTTAGATCCATTCTATAGGGTGGAATAGAGATAGGTTGGGTATCTAGAAGGAGATCTATTTCAAAGTTGATTTCCCTTTCGAGAGAAATCTAGGAAAGTCTTCAGGGAACACATGTGGAAATTCCCTTACTATTGAAACTGACTTGAGATTGGGAGTCTCAGAATTAGAGTCTTTGACTCGAAAAAGATAGTACATGCACCCCTTAGATATCATTTTTCTCAATCTTAGATATGACATAATCTGACCCCCTAAGCACTGAAGTACTACTCCTCCATTCAATAACTGGTTCATTTGGAAATTAAAACTAGATGACTCTATTTCTACAGTCAATTGAAGCATAGCAAGAGTGGAGCCATGCTGAGAATGACATTATAATCAGCATCTCTAACTCCATAAGGTCAACTAAGGTGACTTTATGGGATATTATGATCGGACAGTTCTTATATACCTGCCTGGCTACAATAAAGACACCTACTGGAGTAGAAACTGAGAAGGGTTCTGCTAAAGATTAAGGACTGACACCAAAATTAATAGCTATATAGGGGGTTACAAAGAAAAGTGAAGCTCCGCGATCTAACAAAGCATAAACATAACGATAAAAAACCTGTAACGTACCCTTAACAATATCAAGAAAACTTTCTTGATCCTATCGGAACTGAATTGCATACAATCTATTCTGGTGCTGACCACTAGTTGCACTGGATGCAGCACCCTGTTAAGTCAGGTGATCGGGTGGAATTGACCACTCCTTGAGAAAGCTCTGTCTTTATGGCCTGGCTTGCCACATCCAAAACATACATCACTGGTAGCTCTACACATACCCTGATGATTACTATCATATTTCTGGCAAAGAGGATTAGTACGACCATTGTTCACACTAAAAAGAAATGCAGAAAATACTAAAATAACATAACATGTCCTCGAATGTGAGGACTCATTACAACTGTTGTTTCTGATAGGCTGAACTATCTAAGTGCGGTCAAGAAACTGAGCATCCGAACCTATGATATAAGATATCACAGGGCGAAGAAAGTATGCGGCCAGTACTTTGAATGTACTGGTATATGAGATAAGGTAAGGCTAAAATACATGGTTTCATGTGCATGAACTAATGACTGACTAAGTAGCATAAGATAACTGGTGTATAAATACGTGAAAGATATAAATCTAAGAATGTATGACCAAGTATATAGCATGATACTGAAATAGTCTATAAACTGAAATACTGAAATCTGGTAATTGAATAACTAATGAACTAAATTCTATGGTCAACCAAACCTGAACTTAAACTGTGGGTATCATCTAAGCGACATGCCCCAATCTGAACCAATCGAGGTCTAACCTGTAACCCCAGTTGGAAGTGTGTCAGAACCATGCAACAAAATTAATAATAGTTGTGTGGAACCACTAAACTAATGTCCTGAAGAACTAATGAGTCACCCTCAACTGGCGGGTGCTCTAATAAGATATGTGTTGTGCTCAACTGGCAGGTAAATACTTTATCAACCCTCAACTGGCAAGTTGATATCTCTAACCTATGCTAGCTATGCAGTTTTGGAACTTAGGGACTACAACTAAAGGTCACACCCTCAACTAGCAGGTGATCCCCTATCCCTGAGTTCAATAGGTGCTAAATCCTACTCCCAACTAAATGACACTGATTACTGAGTTGAACTAAGCTTAACTAAGAAAACAACTGATCATGATAACTAACTGAATGACAACGCTCATGGTTTATCTAAAACTATTCTGAATATACTATATTTTTGTAAACAACTAAGTATCGGGTGTTCATAACCCTTCAGCACTGAATAGAAATAACAATAAGGACATATGAAGGTTTAAAGATCACAATAAAGGATCATTGCTAAAAACCCAATATTTAGTCAATTCATCAAACACATGGGAGTCATGAATTTAACCATGCGAATGGGTAAACCATGTGATTGAAAGAATATTTCAATACTAAAACCATGAATTAGGGATTTAACATGAGTATTTCAATACTAAAATCATATAAAGCCTCATTCCATCGAAAAACACTTGTAACATAATTTGTAATCAAAATCAATAACAATTTTATGGAGACAATTCATAATAAATATGTAGAACTCATAATTTGATATCAAAAGAGGATTCTTGGAATCCAAGGGTGAAAAGGGCCCATGGATAAACATCACGCATACCTTAAATCCTTAAGCTAGAAAGAGAAACACAATCTTGATGCTTTTCTCAAGAATTCTTGGAATTGTGAACTTGATTTCTTGGTTTTATTGGAGAGAAAGTAATGAAATTGAAGAACTTGGGGGATGATTAGGGTTTGTTTTTTAGAGGAAAATTAGGGAAAACGGGCATATAATTCCCTAACCGACGTTTTAATTCATTTTTTTACGAAATAGATCAAGGGAAAAAGATGTAATTTCCACTCAGACATTTAAATTTGTAATTGGAATGCGAATCGAAGGGATACCGCAATGCAATGGGTGCCTCATCTTTATAGCCACCGCAACACACCACTATCCTGGTGAGCTGCTAGAATCAAAAACCAAACACGACTTAATCCTCTTTCAAAAAATCTAAAACTTCCCTGAGACATGCTCCTTACACCCCTGAACATAAATTAACTCAAAACCTATGTCTCAGAGTTAGAAAGACCTATTTAAAATCCTTACAGTTAAGAGGCCAAAAATAAGACTAAGTCCTTAACACTTAGTTAAATTTTTAGGATTTAAGCATCTTATGCATGCACTAGGAGCTGAACTAAGCTAATAAAAGTATGGGTATTACAATATAGGATCCATAAGCATACCCGCATCCCTCTTTCAAGGATGATGAGATTTTGGGAATTTGGGGTTTTCACTCATATATTCCCACTCAACAAACAAGTGTTAGGGAGATCCAAGATCATTAACCATGATTCTACACTAATGATTGAAACCTACACATAATTGTACCCTATTTCTATATAATCCCAAGATAAGTGTTTAGCTACTCCTAAAGTTTAAGGAAAGAAATATACCAAAAGGTTCATTCAACGCTTCCATTCAAGATGCAATCAAGAATATTCTTCAATTTAACTTCAATTATAACTAAACTCAATTTGGAAATTAAGCATAATATACTTGCCCAAATTAGTAGGATTCAAGCAAAAACTTTAAAAACTAGTTGGTGAAGTCCAAAAAATGTAAGGGTTTTCATCCTATAGAGAATTAGATCCAGCTATGGGAAATGATAAATCTACCCCTAGGCTATTTTTAACTCAATCGTGATCGTCGGAGCATGATCACAATCGAGTGAGACTATCGCAATCTCCATCCTAACTATCCTTAACTTATCGTGATCACGACCCTCACACAGTGATTGCGATAACCGAGGGTGAATTCCTACTCATGCTTTTTCAAAATTTTGTACTAACACTTCCATTTTTGACCTCTTTCAGTTTATTTCACTTTTTTTCCTCCCATCACCTAAATACCTACAAAACAAGGGAATTAGTTTATTCAAATGATAAATTTGTTTCATTAACACCTTTAAATCATAGTAGTGTGCATGGATTTGGTTGTCAAAGAGTGGTAAATTTACAACTCATCAACACCCCAAACATAAACCTTTGTTTGTCCTCAAGAAACACTATAAGCACCACACTTGTGACTATAAACACTGTATGGCATCCAAGGTGTACTCCCGAGGTATTATAAATTTAGTATTAGAGCTTAAGGTTTTAAAATGTCCTAGGGAGTCTGAAAGCTGCGCTTAGTAGAGTCTTGTGCATGGGTATGAAGTGCACCACACTTATGGACAAGAGGCTACAAGATGTTTTAGGAAAAGTTTCCCTTTATTTAGTATTCATGTCGTGCAAATGATCATGATCTTAATTTAAACTCCCTTTCTAATTTAATCTTCTTTTTGCTTATAGAACGTGCCTCCTAGAAAGACTAACGGAAGAAGAAATGGGAATCAGCTCGTACCTCTACCCGTTCAAGAAGATCCCCTGAATGAGTATGTCTCTCATACGGAGTTCAGAGCTGTATTCACTACTGTCTCACTTGGTAATAGCCTAAAATAATCAGAAGGTTATTGTCCCAACCGTTCTAGTGGCTAATATTGCCGCAGCTAGGATTCGAGACTTCACTTGAATAGACCCTCCTCTATTTTTAGGATCCAAGTCTGATGAGGATCCACAAGAGTTTCTTGACGTTGCTTAGAAGGTAACTGACATTATGTATGTGACTTCTAATGAGAGTGTAGATTTGGGTACTTACCAGTTGCAGGATATTGCTCACACCTGGTATAAGCAGTGGAAGGGAGATAAAGGGACAGATGCAGGGCCTTTTGAATGGGAAAAATTTGCTACAGCCTTTTTAAATAGGTTCTTTCCCTTAGAGTTAAGGAAATATAAGGTGTAGGAGTTTATCAATTTGAAGCTGGGGAACATAAGTGTGAAAGAGTGTTCTCATAAGTTTGCTCAGCTATCCAGGTATTCTTCTAATGTGGTATCTCATGACAGGTCTAGGATGAGTAAGTTTGTCTCTGGTGTAACTGATAGCGTGGTCAAGGAGTGTAGGACCACAATGTTGATTAAGAAGATAGACTTGTCTAGGTTAATGGTCCATGCTCAACAGATTAAGGAGCAAAATTTTAAGAAGAGAGAAAGAAAGAATAAGAGAGCCAGAATAGGTAGCTTTAGTTTTGCTCAACTGAGGTCGGAGGGTGGTAGATATCCTCAATTCCATCAAAAATCTTCAACCCCAGCTCCATATTCAGTAAGTGTGCCAATGAGGAAATTCCAGAATGATAATCGGTATAGGGCGCCAAGCCCTAAACTCCAGAGAAGTATAAACTGTGGTCACATAAATTCTCTTTGCCAGAAATATGGTAGGAACCATCTGGGTGTATGTAGAGATGACAGTGATGTATGTTTTAGGTATGGAAAGCCAGGCCATAGAGTCAGGGATTGCCCAAAGAGTAGTCAGCAGAGTCAGTCCAGTCATCCCCCAGTTTCATCCGGTCGCCTAACTCAGTAGGGTGTTGCTTCCAGCGTAACCAGTGCTCAGCGCACAAACAAATTATATGCACTTCAATCTCGGCAGGATCAGGAAAGTTCTCCTGATGTGGTTACTGGTATGTTACAAGTCTTTTATTTAAATGTTTATACTTTGGTAGATCCTGGAGCTTCTCTTTCTTTGTAACCCCCTATATAGTTGTTAATTTCGGTGTCAGTCCTAAGACTTTAGTAGAACCCTTCTCAGTGTCCACTCCAGTAGGTGTCTCTCTTGTAGTCAGGCAGGTATACAACAACTATCCGATCATAATATCCCAAAAAGTTACCTTAGTTGATCTTATGGAGTTAGAGATGACTGATGCCATTCTCTACATGGATTGTCTCCACTCATGTTATGCTTCAGTCGATTATAAAAATAGAGTTGTTTATTTTTTAGTTTTTGAATTAATAATTCCTTAAATGGAGGGGGAGTACTCCAGTGCTTAGGGGTCAAGTGCTTTCATACCTTAGAGTAAGAAAAATGATATCCAAGGGGTGTGTTTACCATCTTGTTCAAGTCAAAGACTCTAGTTCAGAGGCTCTCAGTCTCGGGTTGGTTTTAGTAGTGAGGGAATTTCCAGATATATTTCTCAAAGATTTTCCCGAAGTTTCTCTCGATAGGGAAATTAACTTCGAAATAGATGTTCTTCCAGATACCTAGCCTATCTCTATTCCACCCTGTAGAATGTCTCCAGCTAAGCTTACGGAGTTAAAAGAATAGTTGAAAGATCTCTTAGATAAGAGATTCATCAGGCCCAGTGTTTCTCCATAAGGCGTTCCAGTCCTTTTCGTATGAAAGAAAGACAATTCTCTTAGAATGTGCATTGATTACTGTCAATTGAACAAAGTCACCATCAAGAATAAGTATCCATTCCCCAAAATTGATGACTTGTTTGATCAACTTTAGGGTGCCAATTATTTATTTAAGATAACCTCAAATTCGGCTATCATCAGCTCAGAGTCAAAATATGTGATATTTTAAAAATTACTTTCAGAACTCGTTATGGTCACATTGAATTCCAAGTCATGTCCATTGGACTAACTAATGCCCCCAACAACTTTCATGGATTTGATGAACAGAGTGTTCAAATAGTACTTGGACATGTTCGTTATAGTTTTCATAAATGACATCCTTGTCTATTCTTGCAGTGAAAACAATCATACAGAACATCTCAAGATAGTATTGCGGACTCTTAGAGCCCATCAGTTGTTCGCCAAATTAAATAAGTGTGAGTTCTGGCTAAGATCAGTAGATTTAATTGGATATATTATTTTCGGTGATGGCATTAGAGTTGACCCTCAAAAGACTGAAGCAGTGATAAAATGGACCAGACCCATTTCTCCATCGGATATCAGGAGTTTCTTGGGTTTGGCTAGCTATTACAGGCACTTTGTTGAAGGGTTTTCATCTATTGCATGCCCCATGTCCAGATCAACTCAGAATAAAGTCAAGTTTTAATGGTCAGATTTCAGTGAGAAAAATTTTCAAGAGTTGATGACTCGGCTCACCTCAGCCCCAATTTTGACTTTGCCAGATGGTTCATATGGATTTGTTGTTTATTGTCATTCTTCTAGAGTTGGTTTGCCTTGTGTTTTGATGTAAAGAGGTAAGGTCATATCCTATGCCTCTAGACAGCTTAAGCCCCATGAAAAGAATTATCCTACCTATGATCTTGAGTTAGTAGGTATTGTTTTTGCTTTGAAGATTTGGAGGCTCTATCTGTTGGGGTGTATATTGATATGTTCACGGATCACAAAAGTTTATAGTATGTATTCTTGCAGAGAGAGTTAAATCTTCATCAAAGAAGGTGGTTAAAATTATTAAAGGACTATGATATGAGTGTGATGTATCATTCGAGAAAGGCCAATATAGTGGCAGATGCCCTTAGTAGATTGTCGATGGGTAGTGTTGTTTATGTTGATAATGATAAGAAGAAGTTAGTTCAGGAGGTTCATCAGCTTACTAGATTAGGTTTTAGATTGGTTGATTCAGCTTAGGGTAGCGCTTGGGTTCAGAGTAGTTTGGAATCTTCATTAGTTGCCGAAGTAAAGGGGAAGCAAAATAGGGATCCCAGTTTAATTAAGCTGAAAGAATTAGTAAGAGATGAGAAAGTTGAGGCTTTCTCGCAAGGGGGAGATGGTGAGCTGCGTTGTCAGGGTAGACTTTATGTGTTGATGATTTGAGATAGTGAAATCTTATAGAAGTGCATGGTGTAAGTTACTATATTCACCTAGGAGCCAGTAAGATGTATCATGATTTACGGGAAATCTATTGTTGGAGTGGTATGAAGAGAGATATTACAGAGTTTGTAGCTAAGTGTGCTAATTATCAGCAGGTTAAGGTTGAGCACCAAAGGACTAGTGCTACTATGCAAGAGTTCAGCATCCCCACATGGAAATGGGAAGAGGTGACTATGGATATTATGATAGGGTTGCGTTGTTCACGTCGCCAGCATGATTTAATTTGGGTTATTGTGGATAGAATAACCAAATCAGCCCATTTCTTACCATTCCATACTTCTTATTCAGTCGAGGAATATGCCAAGCTGTATATTAGAGTTTTGGTTAGATTACATGGAGTCTCATTGTCCATCATTTTGGATAGACGTACTTAGTTTACCTCTTACTTTTGGATATCTTTTCAGAAGGGTCTTGGTACCTAAGTTCATCTTAGAACAGCCTTTTACCCTCAGACAGATGGTCAAGTAGAGAGCACCATTCATACCCTAGAGAATATATTGAGAGCTTATGTTATCGAGTTCAAGGGCAGCTAGGATGATCACTTGCCATTGATTGAGTTTGCCTACAATAACAGTTATCATTCCTGTATTTAGGTGGCTCTATTTGAGACTCTTTATAAGAGGAGATGTAGATCTCCTATTAGTTGATTTGAGGTAGGTGAGATCACATTGATAGGAACAGATTCAGTATTTTATGTATTTGAGAAAGTTCAGCTAATCAAAGAGAGGCTTAAGTCAGCCCAAAGCCTACAGAAATCTAATACAGATGTGCGTAGAAGAGATCTCGAGTTCATAATTAGAGACTTGGTTTATTTAAAAATCTCTCCCATAAAGTGAGTGAAGAGATTTGGCAATAAGGGAAAGCTTGGTCCTTGATATGTTGGCCTTCATAGGATCTTAAGTTGCTATGGGAGGGTAGCTTATGAGCTTGAGTTGCCTGTAGATCTGGCATCAGTGCATCCAGTGTTTCACATTTCTTTGTTAAAGAAGTGGATTGGTGACCCAATTATTATTGTACCATCAGAAATCCTAGATGTTCAAAATAGCCTTTCTTACGAAGAACTCCCAGTTGAAATCCTTGATTGTTAAACCCGTAGACTGAGGAACAAAGAAGTTACCTTGGTCAAAGTTCTTTGGCGAAATCAGTCCATTGAGGGAGCTACTTAGGAAGAAGAAGCAGATATACGAACCAAGTACCCTAACCTTTTCTCCGCAAACTCAGATTTAGTTTGAGGTAATAGTTTTCCCTCAGATTATCTCTTTTCCATTCTCAGTCCCAGCCATATGATCATATTTATGTCATTCATGAATTCATGAATCAGTTCAGTCAGTCACCATGTTTCAGACTCGGTCATGTAATCATGTTTCAGTTATATATATTCAGCATGTAATCTCAGTACCTCGGTACCTCTTAGTTTAATCAGTCTCATTCAAGGACGAATATTCCCAAGGGGTAGATAATGTAAGACCTCATAAGATCCTAGTCTATTTTAGTTTTATATTGCATGTTAAAGGGGTCCAAGACTTAGAAAATTTCACTAAGTGTTAAGACTTAGTCATTTCCAAAGCCTCTTAAACTTTGATGATTTTAATTCCAACCATCCCGGCCTTAGAATGTTGATTTTGAAGTTGATTCATGATTAGAGTGGTCGATAGCAAGTCTTGGGTAAGTTTTGAATTTTTTCAAATGAGTTTTAAGGCATGTTTAGATATTTAAACTAGAGAGTCAGCGCGATAGGGTTATGGTGCGCTGCTTGTCGCGGTGGTGGGGTGAAACACGGTGTGTCGCCTAACGCATTGACTGAGCGATGTGGCGCATTGCTTACCGCATCACTGGTCACATTCAGATTAATAAGTTAAGAGTATGTAGGGGTATTTGAGTTATTTTCCCTTACTTTACCTCACCCATAACACGAGATTAAGGTCCCAAAAGGGAAAAATCACTCATCTTTTCACAAACTCTCTCAAGAACAAAATCGTAGCTTCTTCAAATCCAAGTAACTCACGCAAATTCAGCAATTAAGGTATGTTAGATGTTCATTCATGGGTCCTTTTCACCCATAGATTCCAAGAATATGTTTTAAGTTTAAAATCATGATCGTTACATGTTTTCATGAATTATATCTATGAACTTCTATGAATTTCGATTTTTATATCACCTTTACATGTGTTTTCGCTGGAATTATCCCTTGACACATTTAAAGGATGATATTTGCTTGTTAAATCCTGAACACATGATTTTCATATTGCAAGTATACTATTATCACAAGATTTAACTATTCCCATGCTTTAACTCATGAACCACATGTGTTTGATGAAATGCCTAAGAGATGAATTTTGAACAATGACTACTTATTATGACTTTGATGCTTTAGTATATTTCTACTGTAAATGTTATCGAGTCTTGGGGGTTATGAATACCCAAAAACATAGTTGTTTACTTAGTCTTAGTATTTTCAGAATGATTTCCGATATATTAGAGTACTATCAGTTCAGTCAGTTATCAGATTAGTCAAACTTAGATTAGTTCAGTAATCCGAGTCAGTTCAGTTGGGAGTAGGATTTAGCACCAAGCGAACCCAGGGATGATGGCTCACCTTCCAGTTATGAGTGTTAACTTTAGTAGCAATCCCTACGTTCCAGAACTACGTAGCCAGCGTAGGTTGAGATGTTAACCTACCAATCGAGGGTTGACACATATCTCACAAGAGTACCTGCCAGTAGAAGGTGACACTTTAATCCTTCGGGACTTCACTTTAGTGGATCCACACAGCCAGTATTAGTACTCGTGGCTTAGTACTGACACCCTTCCAACAGGGATTACAGGTTGGACCCCAATTAGCTCTTTGGGGCATGTCGGTTAGATGAGACCTCCCATATTCTCAGTCAGTATTCAGTTCAGAGTTCAGTTTCAGTTTTGTTTGACTATATCATACAGTTATCAGTTATTCAATCTTAGTATTTTAGTTTACAGATTATCTACATTCTCAGATTGTACAACTTTCACGCATAATGTGCATCAGTTATCTTATGTTATTTATTTAGTCAACTATTATTCATGTACATGATCCCATGCATATCTTCCTAACAATATTTAGGATACCAGTACATTCAAAGTACTGACTGCATTCTCTTTTCTTACGCTATAATGTCTCATATCAAAGATTTAGATGCTCAAGTTCCTAACCGCACTTAGACTCTATAGTATATCAGCAGCAGTAGCAGTAGTGAGTTCTCACATTTTGAGTATTGATTATGTTTATTTCAGTATTTTGTTTCACTCAGACAGTTAGAGTTAGTTGGGTCCAGTCCCATTAACTCTTATTCAGTCAGTTTTAGAGGCTTTTGGACATTTTAGATAGTCAGTTAGTTGTAAGTTTTATCAGTCAGTTTTTCTGCATTTTTTATTATGTTTCAGATATGTGGATTTTCAGTTGTATAGTTTTCAGTATCTAAACCTTATGGTATATTAAGTTGTTTTCATAAATGTTCATTATCAATATATCATTTTGTGCTCACAGTAGGGACCAGCTCATAGGTTAGCTTATGGTCATATTTCACCATAAGCATCGTGTGACATCCATGGTGTACTACCGGGACATTACAAGTCTATAGAAACATAACACGAGTACAACCAATCCATCCCTAATATGACATTGAAATCAACTATGTCAAATTCAAATATATCCACTAAAGTCTCCTAAACACTCACATACCACACAACCCCTATAGACTCTTTTTGCGACCACAGAGTCAGCCACCAGGGTAGAACTAGAAAAAAGGTCTGAAATACACATGGGACTAAAACCAAAATGCACAGCCATAAATGGGGTCACATATGAAAGTTTAAGCCTCGGATCAAGTAAACAGTACATGTAATACCCCAAACTTTTCCTTAAGCCTAATTTCGTCTCTAGAAGGTTAAGGAATGACTTCCTAAGTGAGTAACGTTTAAATCATATATATTTTCCCTAATTTCAACTTTTTATAATGTGGGAAATATAATTAGTTTCCCAACGATATAAGATCCACCCAAATTCGATAACTGGGAAAGAAATTATGGTTAATTTAAGTTTTAGTCATAAATCACCATTATTTTAATGTTTGGAATGTCGCAGAGAGGTTCTATTTAACAATTGTCAAATTACAGTGGAACTCCATAATAATGGCATGTCACGGAGGACCCCATTTCCCAATAGTCAATTTCTAGTGGCCTAGCGCGATTGTGATGCGTCGCGCTGAAGTTCCAGGTCCCAACCAGTGGGACAACCAATGGCTTCGCATTGTGGTGACTCCCAGATTCCTATTTGTCAATTTCCAGTAAGCCACCGCGATAGTGGCGCATCGCTGTGGCCCATAAAGTCGGGTTTTTAGTTCAATTGTTCCAGCTTCATACAGAAGTTAAAAAAGGCACTTTGGACTTTTTCCAAGCCTCTTAAACCGTACAAACATTAGAATTAAGGTCACTACAAGCGTCATATGACATTTTTCTCAAGATTTCCCTCAACCAAAAACCCTAAACATCCAAATCCTCTTCCAAGAATCTCAAGGGTTCACCATAGATTTTCTAAATTGAGTCAAGATTCAAGGTTCCCAAGTCAGAGGCTTCAAGAACCCTCATTCAAGAGTACGAATAGCATCCCAAAAGCTAGAATTCATCCAAAACTTCTAATTCAAGGTATGTAGGGTTTGAACAAGATCAATCCTTTCGTTCTTATGGCCAAAACTATATTTTTATTACAAAATCTATTTGATTTTATATGTTTCCCTATGAAATTGAAGTATGGATTTATGCCCTATGTTATTATTTCTTGAGATTATGATGGTTTCAATGGTTTAGAAATTGAAGTACATGAGTATGTTGAGACTATAATGCATTTTGCTGAAAATTTTCTAGATTTCTATATGATTTATGAATCTTTATGATATAGAGTATGAATTTTTATACGTCTTAACTTGAGATTAAATTATGGGTCATTAATCCCTACTTGAGATTGTAATTTTAAGAATTTTGGTGCTATAAGCACCCATGAATTGAGTACTTTGAGATTATTGAGAAAGTTTTGACCTTGATGGTCATAGTAGCTTTGAAATCCACTTTACTAAATGAGATAATAGATTTTATAGTTGGGTTATTTATGAACCATAAGAGTACTATAAAGTGGATTTCCATGAGATGAGCGTATCTAACTTAAGGAAGTAGTATTTAGCACCGAGTTAGGTAAGTTATTATGGTTTCATACCCTAGAGCTACGTGCCACCGTAGGATTGAGATCTATGGGTTCAAGGCCGAGATAGTGATCACTAAGTTAAGGTTATACTCCCTGGCAAGAGTATGACGTCTCTCCCCAATGTGAGGTTTCTTCCTTAGGAGGACAAAATGTTAGACTCCATATAGCTCGCATGGTGTATGTTGGTTAAGAGACCTCCCTACTAGTAAAAGTAAATAATCAGCTTTTGAGTAGTTTTCCTTAATAGTAAGATTTCAGAGTAGTTTTCTTAAAATATAATTTTTTTCTTAAAGAGAGTATTTTTCTCCTTCTATTAAGAGTAAATGATCAGTTCCTAAATTAAAGATGTTCCTTTGAGATGAGTTATTGTTCCCTAAATTTAAAGGCTTACAGACTTATCCAAATATTGGTTTTACTTTAGATTTCAATTTTAAAGTTACAGTCTTAGCTTCCAGATACAGAGGTGAGCATTGGATCACTTAGTCTATATGTTTTGGGGAGGGAATAGAACTACAGATTTCTGAAGCAATTATATTGACTCACGAGATTTATACTAGGTCTTCCATTATTCATAATGTATGAGATTTATATTTTTAAGTTACTCAAGCTATGTGAGTCAGTTATATCAGCATGCATGATTTCCATAAATTTTGACGACATTATTGTTTAGCTATTGCATACACCCCCATATACTCAGTAAATCCTCAAAGTACAAATTCACATATACGTCTGTGTGCTACATTGCCTCATAATGTAGGTTCAGGTGCTCGACCCCAGCAGCGATCGTGATCTCCGAGCATCTCATCTACATCTTTTATCCTTGGTGAGTCCTCATGGTTCGAGGACCTATATCTGTAGTTTACCCACTTTAATAGTGTTTTGAGTATTACTTTTAGACTAGTTCGAGTCAGTTGGGGGTCTGTCCTAATGGCTTTTCAATTTGAGTAGTAGAAGCTTTGTAAGACTAGACTATCAGTTCTATTTCAGACTTTTTAGTATTTGATATTTAGAATATGTTTTCCAGTTATTTCAGTTCAAATTTGACATGATACAGCATTATTGCTTAATTATCCATCTTAAAGTAAGTGTTAGATGTAGTAGTAGTCTCAAAGGGTTAGCTTAGGGCTACTAGTAGCCATAAGCACTGTGTGATATCTCGGGATGAGATTTCAAGGTGTTACAAACTTGGTATTAGAGATTAAGTTTTAAGGATTCCTAGGGAGTCTGACAAGTCGCATTACGTAGAGTCTTGATCATCGGTGTGTAGCGCGCCACATCTATGAGCAAGAGGATACAAGATATTTTAGGAAAAAGTCATCCCTTTCTTTCAAAATCTATCATGCTTACAGTTGTCTATCTCAGCTATTGACTTGTGCTCTATTATTTAAGATAATGCCTTCCCAAAAAGTGAATGCCCTCAGAAATAATAATGAGCAACCCTAGCTTGTTGATCCCTTGAATGAGATAGTGACCCATGCTGAGTTTTAGGCTGCCTTTCAGGCATTAGCCCAAGCAATCATCGCTAATGTTCAGGACAATAACCAAACTACAGTTCTACATCAGCAAGGAGGTAATTTAGCTGCTGCTAGGATCCATGATTTCATAAGGATGAATCCGCTAGAGTTCTATAGGTCTAAGACAGGTGAGGACCTACAGTTGTATCTCGAGGAGGTGAGAAAATCCACATAAGTGATGCATGTTTCTAAGGAAGAAAACGTTGAGCTGGTGACTTACAGGTTGAAAGACATTGCTTATGACTGGATTGTTGCATGGAGGAAGGATAGAGGGGAAGATGTTGCCCCTATCACTTGGCAGGTGTTCCAGGATGCATTCTTGGACAAGTTCTTCCCACTTGAGATAAGGGAAGCAAAGATTGAGGAGTTTATGAACTTGAGACGGGGCTCCATGACTGTTAAGGAGTATTTCCTTAAGTTCAACCATCTAGCTAAGTATGCTCCGGATTTGATTTCTAACACTCGAGCTAGTATGAGAAAGTTTGTTACTGAAGTATCTGGACTTGTGTTGAAAGAGTGTAGGACTGCTATGCTCAATAGGGATATAGATCTTGCTAGGATGATGATGCATGCCCAGTAGATTAAGGCAAATAATATAAGGGAGAGGGATAAAGTAAGCAGAAACAAGAGGGCTAGATTAGAATAGTATGAGCATGGTCAGACTAGATCCCATAGAGGGAACCATCCATAGTTTCAGAGTCATCCGTCTATGCCAGCACCTTCATCATCTAGTGCTCCCGCACCCAGAAATAGGCAGGAGCAAGGGAATAGGCCTTCTATGTCTAGATCCCAGAACAGTATGAGTAACAGAACTCGTTATCCTCCATGTACTAAGTATGGTAGAGGCTATCCCGGTGAGTTCTTGGCTAATCAGAGAGGTTATTTTAATGGTGGAAAGATAGTACATAGACTTAGAGAGTGCCTGCATGATAGGTAGAGGAACAAAGATGCCTGACCTCAGATGCAGGCTACCAGTACACCAGCTCCTTTAGCTCGTCTAGCTCCTCCTCAGGGCGGTTCATCTAGTACCGGTGGCGGTCAGTGCCAGAATTAATTCTATGCTTTACCATCTTATTAGGAGTAGGGGGATTCTCCCGAGGTTATTACTAGTATGTTTCATGCCTTTTGCTTTGATTTGTATGTGTTGTTAGACCCAGGGTTAAGTTTTTCTTATGTGACCCTATTAGTTGCTGTGAACTTTGAAATGAGTCCCAAAAAGATTCCTGAGCCTTTCTTAGTTTCTACTCCAGTAGGTGAGTCTGTTGTTGTGAAGAAAGTGTACAAAAAGTGCCTTGTTACTGTTCTTCATAGAGTCATATTTGTTGATTTGATAGAGTTGGATATCGTCGATTTTAATCTTATTCTGGGTATGGACTAGCTTCATTCTTGTTATGAATCTATAGACTATCGTACCCGCGTGGTTAAGTTCCAGTTTCCAGATGAGCCAGTTTTTGAGTCGTCCAAAAATTTTGGATCTCCTAAGAGTTATTTTATATCCTATCTCAAAGATAGAAAGTTAATATCCAAAGGTTGCATCTATCATCTAGTTAGAGTTAAAGACATTAAGTCTGAGGCTCCAACTATTCAGATAGTCAACATTGTTAATGAGTTTCTTGGTGTTTTTTCAGAAGATCTCCCAGGGGTACCTCCCGATAGAGAGACAGAATTCGAGATTGACACTCCTCTCGACACACAGCCTATTTCTATTCCTCCATACCATATGGCACCTGCAGAGCTTAAGGAGTTGAAAGAACAACTCAAAGATCTTTTAGATAAAGGTTTCATAAGGCCCAGCGTTTATCCTTGGGGCGCACCTGTCCTATTCATGTGGAAGAAAGATGGTTCTTTGTGTATATGCATTGACTATCATCAGCTTAATAAGACCACAGTCAAGAATAAGTAACATCTTCCTAGTATTGATGACCCATTTGATCAATTGCAAGGTGCAAGTTATTTCTTAAAGATAGACCTTAGATCTGGCTATCATCAACTTAAAGTAAGGGAGTGTGATATCCCAAAGATAGCCTTCCGAACCCGTTATGGCCACTTTGAGTTTCTAGTCATGTCTTTCAGGATAACCAATGCTCCAGCGGCCTTCATGGACCTCATGAATTGCGTGTTCAAGAAGTATCTTGACATGTTTGTCATAGTTTTCATAGATGATATCCTTGTTTACTCCTGTACTGAGAATGACCATGCAGATCATCTTAGAATTGTTTTGCAAATTCTTAGAGATTATCAGTTGTTTGCCAAATTTAGCAAGTGTAAGACAGAAGTTGTGAGAAATTGGCCTAGACCTATCTCTCCGTCCGACATTAAGAGTTTTTTGGGTCTAGCTGGCTATTACTGCTATTTTGTTGAAGGTTTCTCATCTATTGCATCTCCCATGACTAGATTGATCCAAAAGAAAGTTAAGTTCCTTTGGTCAGATTCCTATGAGAAGAGTTTTCAGGAGTTAAAGATTTGACTCACTTCAGCCCCGATGTTGACTGTGCCTGATTGTACGAATGATTTTATGGTATATTATGATGTCGCTAGAGTTTTGTTGGGTTGTGTATTGATGCAAAGGGTTAAGGTTATAGCCTACGCCTCTAGATAGTTAAAGTTGAATAAAAAGAATTACCCAACCCACGATCTTGAGTTAGCTACTGTGGTCTTTACTTTGAAAATATGGTGACACTATCTTTATGGTGTTCAGGTTGATGTGTTTACTTATCACAAGAGCCTACAGTATATATTTACTCAGAGAGAGTTAAATCTCAGACAGAGGAGATGGTTAGAGTTGCTAAAGGACTATAATATGAGTGTGTTTATCACCCGGGCAAGGCCAATATAGTGACAGATGCCCTTAGCAGGATGTCTATGGGTAGTGTTACTCATGTAGAGGAAGATAAGAAAGAGTTAGCTCATGAGATGCATCATTTGGATAGACTGGGCATTAGGTTGCTTGATTCCACTGAGGGGAATATTTTGGTTCAGAGTAGTTCTAAATCCTCTTTAGTTTTGAAAGTAAAAGAGAAGCAAGACAGGGATTCCAGTTTGGTCAGACTGAATGAGTCAGTTAAGGACCAAAAGGTAGAGGTTTTCTTTCAAGAGGGAGATGGTGTGTTGATATTACAGGGTAGATTGTGTGTTCCTTGTGTTGATGATCTGAGGCAAAGAATTATGGCTGAAGCGCATGGCACGCGGTATTCCATTCATCCCAGAGCCATCAAGATGTACCATGACTTGCGAGAAATCTATTGGTGGAGTGGCATGAAGAAAGATATAGTAAAGTTTGTGGCGAAGTGTGAAACTTTCCAACAGGTTAAGGTAGAGCACCGAAGGCCTGGTGGTGTGATGCAAGAGTTTGGTATACCTACTTGGAAGTGGAAAGAGGTGAATATGGATTTTATGACTGGTTTACCTCTTTCGTGTTGTCATCATGATTCTATTTGGGTTGTGGTAGACAGGCTGACTAAGACAACGCATTTCTGTCCTGTGCATACATCTTATACAATTGAGGATTATGCTAGATTGTATATTCAGAAGTTAGTTAAATTTCATGGAGTCCCCTTGTCTATCATCTCAGATAGGGGTACTCAGTTCACATCCCAATTTTGGAAAGCTTTTCAGAGAGGTCTTGGTACCTAAGTGCATCTTAGTTTCGCTTTTCATCCGTAGACAGATGGTTAGGCTGAGAGGACCATCCAAACCTTAGGGGATATATTGAGGGCATATTCTCTTGATTTCAAGGGTATTTAGGATGAGCATTTTCCATTAATTGAGTTTACTTATAATAATAGTTACCATTCTAGCATCAAGATGGCATCATTTGAGGCTTTGTATGGGGGGAGGTATAGATCACCTATAGATTAGTTCGAAGTAGGTGAATCTGCTTTGGTTGGACCTGATGTAGTGTTTGAGGCTATAGAGAAAGTAAAGTTGATTAGATAAAGGATAAAGACAGCTTAGAGTCATCAAAAGTCATATGCAGACGTGAGAAGAAACCTTGAGTTTGAAGTTAATAATTTCGTATGTCTAAAAATTTCACCTATGAAAGGGGTGAAAAGGTTTGGCAAGAAGGAAAAGCTTAGTCCCCGGTATGTGGGCCATTATAGAATCCTAAGTCATGTGGGGAGATTAGCCTATGAGCTTGAGTCGCCCAAAGATTTGTCAGTTATGCATTCTATTTTTCATGTCTCCATGCTTAAGAAACACATTGGTGATTTCGTTGTAGTAGATCCTTCAGAGAGCCTAGATATCCCGTCTAGTCTTTCATTTGAAGAGATTCCAGTTGAGATTCTAGACCACCAGATTCGTAAACTGAGGAACAAAGAGGTACCCTTGGTCAAAGTGTTGTGGCGAAACCAGTCAGTTGAGGGTGCTACATGGGAAGCCGAGGTAGATATACGATCCAAGCACCCGCACCTCTTCTCTGCAAGTTCAGATCAAGTCGAGGATACTATTCTTCCTTAATTCAACCCCTTTTCCATTTAAATTTTCAGCTATATAGTTATTCTTAATATAAGTACATGCATTCTCTAAGATATTCAAGAGTTTAGAATGATGTAAAGTCAGTTTAGCAAGTTGTTTCAACTGTGCATACTCAGTTTCCCCATGGGGGAGATATTGTATTACCCCAAACTTTTCCTTAAGCCTAATTTCATCTCTAGAAGGTTAAGGAATGACTTCCAAAGTGAGTAACGTTTAAACCATATAGAGTTTCCCTAATATCGACTTTTTATTGTGTGGAAAATTTAATTAGCTTTCCAATGATATAAGATCCGTTAAAATTCGATAACCATGCAAGAAGTTATGGCTAATTTAAGTTCTAGTCGTAAACCACCATCACTTTAGTGTTTGGCACATCGCGGAGAGGGTCTATTTAACAATTGTCAAATTTCAGTGGAACTCCATGATAGTGGCATGTCACGGAGGACCCCATTTCCCAATAGTCAATTTCTAGTGGCCTAGCGCGATTGTGACGCGTCGCACTGAAGTTCCAGGTCCCAACCAGTGGGAAAACGCGATGGCTTCGCATCGCGGTGACACCTATATTTCCATTTGCTAATTTCCAGTAAGACACCATGATAGAGGCACGTTGCGGTGGCCCATAAAGTTGGGTTTCCAGTTCAATTTTTCCAGCTTCGTACAAAAGTTAAAAAGGGCACTTTGGACTTTTTCCAAGCCTCTTAAACCGTACAAAAATCAGAATTAAGGTCACTACAAGCGTCATATGAGATTTTTCTCAAGATTTCCCTCAACCAAAAACCCTAAGCATCCAAATCCTCTTCAGATTTCTATATGATTTATGAATCTTTATGATATCGAGTATGAATTTTTATACGTCTTAACCTGAGATTGAATTATGGTCATTAAGCCCTACTTGAGATTGTAATTTTAAGAATTTTGGTGCTATAAGCACCTATGAATTGAGTATTTTGAGATTATTGAGAAAGTTTTGACCTTGATGGTCATAGTAGCTTGGAAATTCACTTTACTAAATGAGATCAGAGATTTTACAGTTGGGTTCTTTACGAACCCTGAGATTATTTTATAGTAGATTTCCATGAGATGAGTGTAGCTAACTTAAGGGAGTAGTATTTAGCACCGAGTCGGGTGAGTTACTACGATTTCATACCCCAGAATTAAGTGCCACCATAGGATTGAGATCTATGGGCCCGAGGCGAGATAGTGATCACTGAGTTGAGATTATACTCCCTGGCAAGAGTATGACACCTCTCCCCAACGTGAGGTTTCTTCCTTAAGAGGACAAAACGTTGGACTCCATGTAGCTCGCATGGTGTATGTCGGTTAAGAGAACTTCCCTGCTAGTAAAAGTAAATAATCAGCTTTTGAGTATTTTTCCCAAATAGTAAGATTTTCAGAGTAGTTTTCTTAAAATAAATTTTTTTTTATTACAGAGAGTTTTTTTTTCCTACTAGTAAGAGTAAATGATCAGTTCCTAAAGTAAAGTTTGTTCCTTTGAGATGAGTTATTGTTCCCTAAATGTAAAGGCTCACAAACTTATCCAAATATATTTTTTACTTTAGATTTCAGTTTTAAAGTTACAGTCTTAGCTTCCAGATACAGAGGTGAGCATTGGATCACTTAGTCTATATATTTTGAAGAGGGAATTGAACTACATATTTCCGAAGCAAGTATATTGACTCACGAGATTTATACTAGGTGTTCCATTATTCATAATGTATTAGATTTATATTTTTGAGTTACTCAAGCTATGTGAGTCAGTTATATCAGCATGCATGATTTCTATAAAGGTTGATGACATTATTGTTTAATTATTGCATACAACCCCATATACTCAGTACATCCTCAAAGTACTAATCTGCATATACGTCTGTGTGCTACATTGTCACATAATGTAGGTTCAGGTGCTCAACCCCAGCAGCGATCGTGATCTCCAAGAATCTATCTACATCTTTATCCTTTGTGAGTCCTCATGGTTCGAGGTCCTATATCTGTAGTTTTCCCACTTTAATAGTGTTTTAGTATTACTTTCAGACCAGTTTGAGTCAATTGGGGGTCTGTCCTAATGGCTTTCTAGTTTGAGTAGTAGTGGCTTTGTCAGACTAGACAATCAGTTGTGTTTCAGACTTTCAAATATTTGATATTCAGAATATGTTTTCCAGTTATTTTAGTTTAGATTTGACGTGATACAGCGTTATTGCTTGATTATCCATCTTAAAGTAAGTGTTAGATGTAGTATTAGGCTCAAAGGGTTAGCTTAGGTCTACTAGTAGCGTTAAGCATCGTATGACATCTCGGGATGAGATTTTGGGGCGTTACAGTACACATCATGGAAAAAGAGTTTCAACATACCAGTAACGACATAAGCTGATGCCTCGAACTCCAAATGGGTAGTGAGAGCATAGAGTCAGTTCCGACCAGTGCTGGAGCCAAATGGTGCACCTTTTGGTGCCATAGCTGATAAAAAGGCAACCGAAACCTTGTTTTCACCAGAATAAACCTTATCCACTGGACAGTTTCTAAACATGTGCCCTAGCTGACCACAGTTGAAGCACTTGTCCTTTTCTTCATCAGCGTAACCCCGATGCAATCAACCATAAAATCTACAAGAAGGATAGGATAGAGCTGATTGGGGCCCACTAGTTTGAGATTGGGCACCCTATGCCCTATAATCGTTGCCACCATGAAAATGCCTATCACCGATGATGTTGGGTAGGGAGCACTAGTAGCCGAGTAAGACCCAAAAATGACCCATTTCTTTTTGGATCACATTCCGCCATCCCTGCCAGCTGTTGTTGGCCACCAACCTACTTAGAAAATCTAAACTTTTTTCTCTGCCTCTCCTCTATCTCCACATGCTTCTTCTTCTCTTCCTCGACCTATTGCAGATACACCACCAACCTGAAGATATCCATGTCCTTGTTCAACAAGGCAGCCTTACTCTTCAAAATCAAGTCTAGGGACAACCCGAAAGCGAACTTCCTCATTTTAGCCCTCGTGCTAGAAACCAATTCTGGAGTATACCAAGACAACTGGTGAAACTTCAAGGCATACTCTTTAACTGGCATTTTGCCTTGCTTCAGGTTAACAAACACTTCCTCCTTCACTTTACTCAGTTCTTGAGGAAAGAAACAGTCCAAGTAAGCTCTAGAAAAATCATCGCACAGGGCTTACTCACATCGTTACCCCTTGACTGGTCCCATTCCTCATACCACTAATAGGCCACATTTTTCAGCAGGTAGGTAGCAAACTCCACACCCTCTACATTAGTGGCATGCATAACACGAAAGATTTTTTCCATCTCATCAAGAAAGTTTTAAGGATCCTCTTCAATCTTAACTCCAGTAAAGGATGAAGGGTTTAACCTCATAAACTGGCCAACTATTGTGGCCTCAGAAGATGGAGTAACAGAAGCACCACGCTCGGCCTAAATTGGCCAACCCTTGTGGCCTCAGAAGATGGAGTAACAGAAGCACCACGCTCGGCCTAAGAAGCTACCAACTGTGCAAATATATGAATAGACGGACAAAACTCAGCATTCATCACATCAACCTGAGGAGAGGTCAAGAAGGACTGAAGGAGACCAGTGGAACTCCTAAAGGATAATCAGGAATTAGACCCCTAAATCGAGTTTGGATGCCATAAGAAGGATGTCTCCCATCAATATTGCCCTCAGGTGGGACAGAGGAGTTTCCGTGAACTTCAGATCATCGATGAGACATGATTTGATAATCGAACAAATGGGAATTAGAGATGATTTCAGGAACTTAGACTCTACAACTCAAAAACAGAACACGAGGAAGAGAAATATTCCTAAATGCCTCATAACCTCTCCCTTATGAGTGTGGCGTGCTACTCACCCTTAAAAGAGACTCTACTCGACACGGTTTTGTGGACTCCCAATTGACTATAAACCTCGAGATCTGATAATATCTGACCAGACCCAAACTAGGGCCTAGTCATGTCGAGTATCTCAAGTCCAGCCAAGACCGGAGACCACCCTCAATACCCCATCGTTAACCACCCTACACCCTATGTTGAATAAATTCCAACCATATAAAAAGATAAAACAATAACAATATAAAGACAATAGAGTAAGTCTATAACCATAACTAAAGAACTAACACCAAATATCCAACCAATGCCAATACTAATACCAATGTTAAAACTAATACCGACACAGCCCATGCCTATAGTAGTCCAATAAGTCCACTAACTATAATCAAAGAATATCCGATCAAGACATGCCCCTTCCCATAGCCAAAACCAAAACCAAATAAATAAAAATTACATAAAGAAATCCACAACATGAAATGGGGACTTCCAGAGTATAGAAGTTCACTACTTTAATCTGACTCAAAGTTGTCCCCGAATTCAAGTCACTGAGCAGGAGGAATGGTAGTATAGTCACATCCTACATCGCATAGGGATACAGTGATCGAAGACAGTTAGCGGGGTGAACGCTAGCATATAACTCGGGGATAAAGATAAAATAATGCCATCATTCAAAACTAAATCAAATAACCATATGCAATCACATATATACACATATATATACCGTGCCAGGATAGGGAACAAGATTTAGCATGCATTTAAAATCTGAACCTGGATTATATAGCTTAACCATCATAAAATTCACCCATAACCTATATGGGTCAAGTGTAACCCCCTGAATGGGCCCTAGTGTGTGTTGCGGCACAAACCAGAGATATCATAGAAGGCCGAGGAGTCCCGTGTACCCTTCGACCTCCATGATACATATATACAAGTATAAACTTATGGGAGTCCCGTGTACCCCACAAGCATAAGGTCACCAAGACCAACCCTCATGTCGGCAAACATGATTTTCCAGTGTCCGTCCATTAGACTCACACCTTCACAGCTAGCTATCACAACTCGCCATTATTACCACATTAAAACCTTTTACACATAACCAAACCACCAATTCTAGAAGTCAATTGTTAGGCATTATAAAATGGTATCTTCATACCAACTATAGCTTGCAAGTAATATCACCATCCAACACTTAAGAAAGTCCTTCGTACCCTGCAGACTCCATTATTAAAATCACTTGGGGGATTCCTTTGTACCCTACAAGATTTCCAAAACAAGCCTTAACCATTTAACCATTTTGTTCCATGCATTATTTTCAAGAAATAGTCAAACCAAACATTTTAGGGATTCCATTATCCCCTAGTTCAAATTCCCACCTTTATCATAACTACTGACCAGTTTTACAAAACAAGGTTAGGGTTATAACCACTTAAAGAGTCATAAGCTTAAGGAAATATAGCATTATCAACTTCAACCACCATACCCATGCAACCACATGTTCAAAACCATAATTAAAAACAAGGAAAACCATAATTAAACCATGAGAAATAATATTCATCCATGAACAATCAAAAACTCCAACCTTTATTTCAAAACCATAATAATACCATGAAAACCATAACTTAAAACATGAGTTTTTTATAAAATAACAATACAAGAGAAGTAATAGGCCTTAGACCCCAAGTAGTACGAATTAAGAGACTTAATTGATTAACTTGATGAAACCCTAGTTTTTACTTGAACAAAGAGTTTGAGAGAGAATTTGAGAATGTTTT
Source organism: Capsicum annuum (assembly GCF_002878395.1). Lineage (NCBI taxonomy): Eukaryota > Viridiplantae > Streptophyta > Magnoliopsida > Solanales > Solanaceae > Capsicum > Capsicum annuum. The sequence continues at coordinate 74,189,545 of NC_061118.1, read as the reverse complement.
AATAGAAATGATATGTTAATAATTTCCCAAAAGATGTTTAAAGTCATGGTATCATTAGTACTTATAGTGGTAAATATCAAGAATGCCCCCAACTTAAAAATTGTAAAAAGGTCGCATTTGGTTACGAGTCGATCGTTTAACTCATGACCACAACATACAACTCGCACCCTTGAGTCATCACCAAGATAATGAGTTAGACACCCATACACTGTCCACCATAACTATCCACTATATGACTCCATGATCCCACTCGTGTCCTGACCATACGACTCGTATGATCTAGTCGTATCCAAGATAGAACCCAAGGGATCAGATATTGGACAACATACGACTCAACCCTACCACTCGTAACCTATCCTCACGGCTCTTAGTAAGCCACTCGTACACAGAGCCAAACCAAGCCACTAAGTTACTGATTTGATTAAGGATCGTCATAATGACTCATCACTACCCCTAACAACCCATACCACCAAGATATTACCAAGACCAAAAACCCAACCACCACACACTAGCCACCTAATAAATAGGGTCACTTGACCTATACCCACACCACACGACTCATATTATGAGTCATCAACAGGGCAGTGAGCGCAAATCTCAAGAATTTCCAAGGGCCAAAATCCAAGGTGTTTCAATAAAACAAAATTTTCAAGGATTCAAAGGACTTTAAAGAACAATCAATGCAATAATAGAAACCTCTCTAGAAGTGAATCCTTATCGATATATTCTTAACTATAGTCTTTTGCCTTATTATTTGGAAGATGATAATTTCACCCGCCCCAATTAGTCTACATGCCTTCTCATGAGAAGGAAATCCCACACACCAAATTATCTATTATCTAACAACGGATTTAAGTGTGAACATGCACTCTCACAAAGACTCTCTCAATGCTAACAAGTACCATACCATATGTTTGCCCTTATTTTCAATTGCCACAATAATGAATACACTTGGTTGGAGATCTCGAAGGGCTTTTTCAAGCTTCTAATGTAGGTTCGAGAAAGGGTACGATATTATTTAGGTACAAAGTGACTACACCCTCCTTGAACATCTACATCACACTATTTAAACAAACTTATGACCATGGACCGCTTCCTTCATTTCTAAAATTCACACATGCCTACTTTTTGCAACCTTGATTTACCCATCTCTTTGAAAGCATTTTCTTTTCAACTATTTATTTTTCAATCCATGCTAATCCTTCTTTTGATGATTCACTTCTTTTTTATTTTCTCTTTTTGCTTAGATTTTTAGGCATCCACTTACAATATCATGGCCCAAAGTCATTTCTTCAAAAACTTACCACCCTCAACTTAGAAATTTGGCCTCAAGTTTGATTTTTTATGCTCAAGGTAGGTAGGGTTCAAAAGAGGGATAAGCTTTAAATGGTTTAAGGCTTGTAATATGGTTTCCAAAGAAAGGCTTGAAAGCTCAAAATGGGTAACTAAGGGTACTATTATATATACGGGTAGGTTATATAGGATAAAGTGGGTTCCTATGTTCATAAAGAAGGCCTAAGATCATTTCACCAACCAATCATAATCACAATTAGCCTTGAGGGACTAACGAGGCAAGTTCTAGATGATACAAGTATGCATGAGAGACACACAATAACGCTCACCACACATGGCATACAAACTTTTCAAGGAGGCTAAATCTCATTTCCTACTAAAGACAAAAGGAACTATTTTACCATAAACTACAAACTAAAGACTTTGGAGTCACATAAAAAAGTAAAGTATAGTTATAAAATTGTTCACGTCCATGCCTTTGGTTTTTTAAAAAAAAAAATAAATTGGGGGGGGGGGGGGGTGTCTGCTTCGTATTTACACCACACAAGATTTGCTATTGATAGTACCAGACCAAGCAGTCATCTCATATTTTGGCTCTCTAAGGGCAAACCATATGGCTACTCAGACTTCACCATAGTTATAAGGGTGATCTTAAAACTCCAATACTACGGGTACTTAGACTTCCCCTGCACATATGGCATAAAACCCAATCACGATAATTTTCCTTTAAAAATGTCGTCACTCATTTTATCATAGGGAAAGGATCTTCCGATAGCATCATACGCATGATAAGAAAAAAATAAAATCTAGAAATATGAAACAAGCAACTAAACCATGAAATGTGGGCACCATCAGAATACCTGAATATTACAACCCAAAATAAAAATAAAAAACATCTAAATCAACATAAAAATACCCATAAATATCTCAATAATACAGAACAAATAAATAAATATAGAGGCGGTCACCCCCAACTAAAATCACTGCATAATCAAGAAAGTATAAAGAGAGTAAAAGGGTGTTACCTATAATCGCATCAAGAACTGTTATCGTGTTCGATATCTGCATCACCTCTGGCATCATTTAAGCCTAACCACTCAGTTAGGGCCTCATCATCAGTATCAACTCTAGGAGAAAGAATTCTATCTCTGGGTTTTGAGACCTTTCAAAGGCCCTTCACCCCATTCTACATCATTGTAAAAAAACTTGTATATCTTCTTCTCCCTCTTCTTGATCTTCTCATGGGAATCCCTGAGCTCTTTGTGAGAATGTGCTAGCGATAAGTAGGCCCTCTTAAGCCTAAAAATAGTGAACCTCTTCTTCTTCTGATCCTCAGATATATCTCATACATAGACCGAGCAACATAAGAGTGACGGGTGGTAGAAGACTCTCCCAGCCCCTAAGGGAGCTTGGATACTAGCTCCTTGAGTGCTCTCATCTCGCCTGAGATCTTATCAAATGGCCCTATTGTGGATGGACTGTATGAATCCACATCATCCTCCACCGACCTCCCCAAGTCAACCTTCCTCTTCTTGCTCTTCCCAAGAGCTCTCTCTCTTTGGATCTTAGTGGGTAAATATGAGCCTTGGGAGAGACCCAACTATCTTTAATGAACTCATCAAACTCGGATTGCCTACATAGCTTAGTGATCAATGATGGAAACAAAAGCATGGGCCCCTCTTTTTTCCTATATTACCAAATCTTCAGAAGCATAAATCGGCTAATAATCAGAGAAATATTGTCCAAAAGGCAGGCAACTATCTAAGCATGCATAGTTGGGACATTTGTTAGGCTAGTGGAGGGGGAGACTATGCTACAGATAATGGTCAGTCAGATCCTTTCTTTGACTGTCAAGTCACTCATCAAAATCCTTATCTTAGTGGTATCCCATGGGACCTCCCTCCCCGAGCATAAATGCTCGGCCAGCCAGCTCCTAAGAGCATAATCCTTGGCCTCATAGCCACTCATATCAACATTGACTAACCCATAAACTCCATTGATCTGCTCAGCCCTAAAAAAAATCTCTTTTTTCCTGATCATCACCATTAGGTTAAGGCTAAAGAGATCTACTATGCTGAGATTCACGTAGAACTCCCTTGCCCAGTGCTCATTTACGCTACATGGTTCTAGGGTAAAGCAAATCCATCATGAGATCTCCAGTTTCTCATAGAAGGCCGAGATTTTTTTGGGTACCTTCTCCAGTGAGATCCCCCTCTCGGGCAGCAGCTTCTTCTGCATGAGGTCCTCATAATATGTCTTCTCATATTCTAAGGCCATGAAATGGTGGTTATCATAGGTTACCATTTGGTACTTAGGATTCACACGATGAATAAAGTTCATAAGGAAAATATGAGGAACATGTGCTAGTTAACTTGATTGAACTGAGGGAAGGGCTTAAGATACATGGGCAGGCTTAAAATTCAAAACATTAAGATTTGGACTAGACTATCAAAATAATCTTGGTTATCGCAACCGTAGTTCACCTAGATCGTGATCGTGATTCTTGAGACTGGTCAGGATCATGCTCTCAGTTATCTTGATCGCGATGACAGGTTCACGATTACGTTACCACGATCGCAGTAACTGAGGTTAAGTTTGATCAAATTCTCAGACGCTTAAACTTCCAATTTTATTGCCCATTTGTCTTCCATATTAAAGATTTTACAATATAAACATGAAACCTAGTCCCTAGGTGTTCGATCATGCCCTTAGAATATGTAAAAACAATTAAGGAGTTTGTTCGGCCATTTAATTGAACACTTGGTGTGCACAAGTTATTTTTATCATTTTGAACAATTTTGGGTACTCAAGACTTTCCCAAGTATGTGCACACCAAAATCATCAGCTAACTACACCAAAAAAGCACAATTGCACAAAGATTTGACAGGAAAATTTAAATTTTAGGCCAATCCTAAGATATGAGTTCTAAGGCCAATACATATCCTAAAAAGACAATTTGATGCACATACCGATAGAGAGATGCAAAGAGGAATGCAAGGCATAGTTTGGATGGTCCAAATATGATTAAAAAAAATGGGTGCAACATGAGAGAAAATTTGAAAAAATTTAAGGAGAAATGGGAGAAGGATTTACGACTGTTCAACTTTTGAAACAGTCAAGATCGCAATCACGATCGAGGGACCGCAATCGTGAAACCCATATCATCGTGATTGGGAACCCTATCCCATAACAATCTCGATAATCGAGGTTGTTTTTGCTCCCCTATTTTCAACTATTCAGCCCATTACTCAAATGCACCACACTTTCTCTTTTTTCAACCTCATTCAAAACACCTCATAGGACCTAAATTTCATGGATTAATCACAAACAAAAATGAAACCTATTCTAACAATCAAAATTCAAAGGATATGAGCCACTTTCATGGCATTGATGGGTTGCCTCCCATCCAGCGCCTAATTTATCATCGCGGCACGATGTTCTTCAACTTTCAAGGTGGATCCTTAAGAGACACATCATCTACCTCTGTGTCCACTACATCAATGACGGACACCACTTGTAGTTCCATGGGTTATTTCTTGATCTTACATACTTTAAAGGACACTTCATCACTTTGGACCTAAAATTTTATTTCTCCTAACTCCATTACAATGATAGCTCTTTTGATTACAAGGAAAGGTCAGCCAAGGATAATAGGTATCTATTGGTAGATTTCATAATCAAGCACAATGAAGTCTTTCAGAAGAATGAAGCGATCCACCATCTCCAAAACATCAAACAAAACTCCAACCGGTCTCTTGATAGACTCCGCCATCAAAAGCCTCATTATTGTAGGAGTGCCCAAACCAAGTCTTCTATAGATGAATAAGGCATGAGATTGATGCTTGCACCAAGTTCACACAAATCTTTTTCAAACTTGTATGTCCCTACGGTGCAAGGGATTATAAACGCCCCGAGATCCTCTTTCTTTTCCATTATAACACTAGTCATGATAGTCCTACACCCAGGGGTAACTTCAATGGTTTCACCATCAACAAGACATTTCTTTAACATCAAATTCTTCATAAGCTTATGATAACTTGGAATCTCTTGAATGGCCTCTAGCAACGGGATATTAACTGAAAGATTATTAAGCTTAGCAAGGATCGTCTTGAATTTGGCATTGTCCTCCTTCTTCTTGAGTTTATGAAGAAATAGAAAAGGGACCTTCATGGTAGGCATTGGATCACTTTGTGGTTCATCATTCTCAACTACCTTAGGATCTACCTCTTCATCAACCATTTCTTCACTTATCATTGGTTCCTTTTCATCCCCTTCTTGAGACTTTGGATCCTCTTCATTTAAATCAACCACAAGATTTTTCTTCACATTTCTTTGTTTAACATTGGCCTCTTTTTCAACTTCTACCATATGATTACTAAGGGCTTTGCCACTCCTAGTGACGATTTCCAATACTTGGGCATTATTTTTTGGATTCACAATGGTATCACTAGGAAGGCCCCCCTTTTGTCTAGCATTAAGTTGAGTGGAGATTTGGCCAATTTGAGTCTGCAATTATTTGATTGAGGCGAAGTATGATACAATCGTTTGGTTGATTTGAGAAAAGTCGTCTTTCAATTCTCAAACCATCATGTCTGTTCCCTCCACTCTCATCAAGATTCTTGCTAACACATCCTTGATCTTGAATTTTTTGGGATCAATGGAATTGGACTCTTTACCCTTTACTCGGTCATGGGAAGGTACATATCAATCATACTCCCTTTCTTTGTCCCTCTAATCATGATCTCTATATCTCTCACGCCATTCCCTTTCTTGATTACGACCCATCCAACCTTGGTTCCCACCTTGCCTTTGATAAGCCGGGCAAGAACCCTCCGAGTAGTTAGCAAAGTACCTAATTTCTACATCAAGCCTCTTGAGCTCTTCTTTATCATATCCGTTGGATTCCACGGCATTTACCATTTTTGTGGGTACACCCATCACATTCTTCATTAGGAGCTCTAATTGCGTCATTATTTTTGTCATGTTTTTCTCCATCTCTTCTTTTTTTCCTTTGTTTTTATCAACATAGGAGGTAGTAGGGGACTGTTTAGATACCTCGGTTTCCTAGGTATGCCACCCCATATTTTTCTTTGTGATTTCCTCAAGAAAATATGTAGCCACGTTATAAGACAACTTCACAAGTAACCCCAGCTGCATTATCCATCACAATTTTATTTAGTTGATCCAAAACCCGGTAGAAGATTTAGAGAAGCATCTTATCCTGGACCTCATGGTTGGGACATTGCATAAGTTTTCCATCAAATCTCTCCCATACCTCATATAGAAGCTCTCCATTTAATTGACAAAAGATTGTGATTTCCACAAAATTGCTTCACCCATAGATAAAACGGAAAGAGGCACAACTGTATGGATCTTGTGAAATATGAGCAATGTCGAAGGAGGCACACACTTCCACAAAATTCTTCGGGTGAAAATTTGGGTCTTCATGAGCATGAACCCCAAGAAACTTTTCATTTGAAGCATGTGTAACATAATACTCGTGATGTGGAATACCTCATTCCCTTAATTAGGTGGTATACAAATAGCACTCGCACGTCCAACATCTTATAGTTGTTCCTCATCATCAAGGGGCCCATTAAAGGTCCCAGCATTACTTGCATGACCACTCATTGTATCATGGATACTATTGAAATCACCCAAAAAGAAACAAAAACAACAACCAAAATAAATAACAACCACTACGGGTAAACCCAAAGCTACTATCAATACCGCACAAGCGAAAACTAAGTTTCACTCTCCAACAATGGTGCTATTTTGATCACGCTCAACTTACTCCATAATTTATGGGTAAGGCGATCGTTTTCAAATATAATAACTCAAAGTGAGTTGGATTTGAATCCCCGAGGAGTGAATATAGTAGTCAAATCATATGGGTGTTGAAAGCGTCTAAGTATATAACCGTATTGTATATGAAATAAAATGCATAAATTAAAATGGGGTGTTAGTTGGAAGGTTATTTTAGCGAAATCAAATCAAACTACCAATTAAGAGCAACTAATGTAGGTAATATTCCAATATGAGAATGGTCTTGGGATTATGTCTTCTTATGGGCAAATAATGCATGGTTTCATGATAATCAAATGCAAAACCTAGTTAACGACTATATGGGTAGGCTAGGTTAGGGGTTTTTATGCTAGTTTTTCAACCAACCACCAAGAATATCACCCGTTGACCCTTTCGAATACCTCATGGGTGTGGCAAACAAATCCACCCAAAACCTCAATTGAGTATTCCTATTTCTAGGAAGATGCCTAAGACATAGCAAATTCATAATCCATCCCTATTTTTAAGATAATGCAAAGGAATAAGTTAAATGTCTAATTATTGTTTAATAATACCTTGTCACCTATATCCCTCTTTCAAGGATGATATAGGATCCATAAGCATACCAATATCCCTCTTTCAAGGATGATGTGAGATTTTGGGAATTTGGGGTTTTCACCTATAAATTCCCACACAACAAACAAGTATTAGTGAAACCCAACATCATTAACCAAGATTCTACACTAATAATCAAAACCCATGCATAAATGCACCCTATTTCAACATAATCCCATGATAAATGTTTAGCTACTCATGAAGTTTAAGGAAAGAAATATACCAAAAAGATCATTCAATGCTTCCATTTAAGATGCAATCAAGAATATTCTTCAATTTAACTTCAATTATAACTAAACTCAATTGGGAAATTAAGCACAATATTCTTGCCCAAATTAGTGGGATTTCACAAAGCAAAAACTTCAAAAACTAGTTGGAGATGTCCAAAAAATAAAAGTGTTTTTGTCCTATAGAGAATTGGATCCAGCTTTGGGAATGACAAATCTACCCCTAGGCTATTTTTCGCTCAATCACGATCTTTGGAGCTTGATCGCGATTGCGGTGAGCCCATCACGATTGCTATCCTGACTATCCTTAACTTGTTGTGATCGTGACCCTCAGGTCGTGATTACGGTAACTGAGAGTCAATTCTTGCTCATGCTTTTTCCATCTTTTGCACTAACTCTTCCCTTTTTTACCTTTTTTCAGCTCATTTTAATTCTTTTCTTCCCATCACTTATATACTTGCAAAACTTGAGAATTAGTGCATTCAAATGATAAATTCGTCTTATTAACACCTTTAAATCATAGTAGTGTGCATGAATTTGGTCGTCAATGAGTGATAAATTTATGACTCATCAGGTCTAGAGCTTAAAAACTTGGGGTATTATAGAGACATATTTCCACTAAACTCACCCTGTTGGAGGATCTTCTTAGCACGCCACCACCCTGAGTACCCTAAAAAATCAACTCAAGCGTCTTGGTATGCTCAACTATACTCTAAAAACAGCTTTTGACACAACCACCTGAGTTGTACCCGACTGATAAAATTTTACAAAACCCTTGACAAACCTCATAATCTTCTCTGACTCAATGGGGATGTTGATTGTGGCATATCTACATAGTGCATGAAAATGTGTCTCATACAACATAATAGTCATGGAGTCGTACTCCAGGTAATCAAACTCATCTCTCATCTGATCACTCAAATAGAAAGGCACAAACTCTCAAAGAAAGCATTAAAAAATTAGGTTTATATCAAAGCAGGCGAACCCAAAGGTCTATAACACGTAAGAGACCTCCACCATGTCTAGACACATCAGTCAATTGATAATTCTTATAAGCAATGCCATGGGACTAAAGGGATTCTAGTCTATACAATCTCTCTTGGTAGTTAAGCTATGCGTCCTCTCCAGTGGCACCACTGAACTTGGAAGGAGCCAAGCAAATAAACTTTAAGACCTCTTATGATCATCAAAAGACATCACAGGACCTAAAGTAACAGGAGAAACTATAAATCTAGTAGACAGTGAATAAGCATGTTAGGGTACTACAGAAGATGGTTGTACCCCTGAAGTAAAAAAATAGTAAGTAGGAGCTTGTCGGGCAGCTAAATGGCTCCAGAAGTCTGAGAAATACCAAACACACTCAAAGGAACAGCAATTTGGGGAGCACCATCTAGACAGCTCAACAGATAAATCAATGAATCATGTAAAACCAGGGTAGCAACTGAACCCTGTGGGACCTGAGCTAGTCCCACATCCTCTATTTGATAACTATCTTTTGTATAGTCAATACCGAGCTTGAGATAAGCCATCCTCTAACTCGGGCAGCTCCTTGTGCCCGTCTTGTACCTTTGGGTCGGCTGCAAACCCTGGCTTACCCCTGACTTGGGTCCTAGTAATGGTGTTGTCTTAGCATCTCCAATATCTCTAGATCTAGTCCTCACTATCTATGTAGAAAATAATGGAATAAAAGTTTAGAATCTTGTGTATGAATAACCCACGTAATATGGTATCAAATTAGAGTAGTTTTTACTAAAGATATTTTATGGCCTCTCAAATATAGATATGGACAGTAATGAATCAATTTATGAGACTCTATTAGACATCCTACTCTTGCACTTATGAGACGCGTGAATCTAGTATTCTGATACCAATTTGTCATGACTCAAAAGTTGAGGTCATTATAGAACCTACCTCGACTCAGCACTGGTAGGTAAGCTAAATACCTAGAAAGGAAAGAAAAATTGAAATATGAAATAAATAGGTAAGATACAAGACTTATGGAACAAAGTCAATCCATAAAGTATAAACATAACGAAAGTCTAAACAAAATACATAAATCCCCAGAAATAGTGTCTTAACTAGAAAGAGCATCTAATACATAGTCTAAAACTGAAATACAAGAGTATGTCTCTGAACTTAAATAAAGACAAGATAAAGTAAATAAGGTCCTGAATCAACCACAAACTCTAGAGCATACCAATACCACAAAATCTAGCTACCACAGCACGAGATCGGCCAATGTGTGTTGTACTCGAACTGGGATCTATACTAAAAGGGCATAGAAGTAGGAGTGAGTATAATCTACTTGTACTTAGTAGGTATCATAGGCCGACTGAGCAAAGTAGAAAACTAAGCAAGTAAAAAGATACTATGAGCACGTTCCACTTGCAAACAAAAAAGTTCTCAAATAGTAGCTCACACCATCTCCATTAACAGTTCTACAATATAAAGTAAAAGGGAAAAATACATATGAATATATAGAGAGAGAGAGAGAGAAAGAGAGAGAGAGAAAGAGAAAGAGAGAGAGAAAGAGAGAGAGAGAAAGAGAGAGAGAGGGGGAGAGAGAGAAAGAGAGAGAGAGAAATACTAAGTATATGAAAATAACACATAGAGGAAATACAAATGATGAAATGTAATGCAATGAAGGTGGGATAATGATGAATGGTTGAAATTCATCACATGACTTTCTATATACATCTTTCGAACCTCAATGCTTCCAAGATAGGATTTATGGGAGGTTCACAACACGTATAGGGGGTTCACAACCCATATACTTTCTCAAATATCAATCTCAATCAACCTTGTTGGCTAGTGTTCACGATCAAGGATTTTATAAAGTATTTCATTTTCTTTCAAACTCAATATTTCTTAGTGATGCCAGTATCTCATAATTATGTATGTATGTAATAAAGATATAGTGCTCATTACCAATCAGTATGGAGGTGATAATCAATTTAATATAGGTATGTATGAGCTCAAAAATCAACTAAATATGTTAATAATTTATTATACCATCCCTCTCTCAGTACCACTAGATGAATAGTCATGTACAACATCAATACAACGTTTCAAAACCCTCACTTGGGTATTTACTATAATGATAGAGGCAATTAATGCATAAATAAGGCCTATAGTCTTAAATAAAAGCTCTGCACGGGCATCACAACTAGGGGTGTTCATAGGTTTGGTTAAAAACCAAACTGAACTGTAAACCGAACCAAACCGATTAAAAAGACCGACATTTGGTTTGGTTTAGTTAGGTTTGGTTTTAAATTTTAAAAAACCAATGCTATTTGATTTGGTTATAGTTATACTTAAAAAAATCATGAAAATAACCAAACCGAACCGATAAATTATATATATATATATATATATATATATATATATTATAATTATTTATATATAATTTATAAATAAAATATTTATATTTTATTAAATCTAATCTAAAACTAAATTTTAATCTATGTCTAACCCAACCAATACTTTAGCCCAATTGCCCAAAGCCCCAAACTCAAGCCCAACTTTACCTACTATTACTAATAAGTTAACCTTGTGGTCCCTACCTCACTTTTTCTACTTCAGGTTTCACAATATGAGTTACCATGTTCCCTGGTTTAAATGGTAGTTTTATGTCTCCTTATTTATTCAATCGTTTTCCTATATGATTAGCTCACCTAGCTAGTCTTTAAAGTAAATAGATAACTCAAATTTGCCTAACTCTCTCTTCTTGCAGTACACTGCAACAGAATACAAAGCTCTATTTTACAATAAACATGTATGTGTTTGTATGTTGTTGGATAATCTTAGTACCTACAATACAAAGCTGGTGCTTTTCATCTTAATGTTGATTTTGTTTAATATGTTTGTTCTGATTTTTAAGAGTTTATAGTGTCATTTGTCCATCACTATACAAATATTTCATGACGGTCCCTACCTCACTTTTTCTACTTCAGCTTTCACAATACGATTTACCATGGTCCCTGGTTTAAATGGTAGTTTTATGTCTCCTTGTTTATTCAATTGTTTCCCTATATGATTAGCTCACCTAGCTAGTCTTTAAAGTAAACAGATAACTCAAATTTGCCCAACTCTATCTCTTCTTGCAGTACACTGCAACAGAACACAAAGCTCTGTTTTACAATGTACATGTATGTGCTTTTATATTGTTAGATAATCTTAGTACCTATAATACAAAGATGGTGCTTTTCATCTCAGTGTTGGTTTTGTTTAATGTGTTTGTTCTAATTTTTAAAAGTTTATAGTGTCATTTGTCCATCACCGTATAAATATTTCATAAGGAATTGTTCAATGTGATACTCTTTTCTATGGATTAAAAAAAGAAGTTTATTCTAGAGATGGTTAGAGTAGGCTAGTCAATAACCAAAAAAACCAAAAAATCAAACCAAACCGACGGTTATTTTCTTTTTTGTGGTTTGATTTGATTTTAGAAATTCAAAAATCGACTAAATTGCTTCTGTTTATGGTTTTAACCACTAACCGATCCAAACCGACCCACGAACACTCCTAATCACAACATTAATAATGACACTTAATGCACAAATAAGGCATATATATATATATATATATATATATATATTTAATAAGCCCCCACACGAATATCACAAAAATGATATCTCTCAAGCCAACAAAAATATACAAATAAGCCCCCACAAGGATACATGATAATAATAATATTCTTGAAAATATAACTCTTACAACTAATTTTCTCTCTCGCAGCATATTTTACGTGAATGGTTAACTACCTAGCCCAATCTGAAGAAAGTTAAGTCATAACCTACCTCGAAGAGCCAAAAATTCAAGCCTAGACCTTCAATGTGGAACTTTTTCCTTACGACCAGTCTAGAAATGAGCTAAATCTATCAAAAAAATAATCTGCGCGTTAAAAAGAAGTTAATGATACCCATATCAACTATATTTAAAATGGTTTGAAAAATAATTCAAAAAATAAGTTTGAAATTGAAATAAGCAAATTCAGAATTTTAATTAGAAACATGTTATCCATATACATAGGAGTCTACAGCTAAAAACCCACACAAAAATAAGATAAAATCAATGCTCAAATCAACGAAAACCAATTTAAGAGTTTACTAGAAAATCCCCAAACTCTAGTTTAAAAACAAGATTAGAAAGTATTTTTGAAGACATAATCAATAGGAATTAATGAAAATAAGAGACTAGAGCTTACCTAAGCATGAATGATGAAGAAAACCATATAAATCGCCCATTTTTTAAAGCTCCCAAGTCCAAAAATTGTGAAAATCGCAAAAATAAAGTATTTATATTGTTTTGTAAGCAGTACCTCGCGAATGCGGTCATCCCTTCACATTCGTGATGGTCAACAGTGTCCAGGCTAATTAATAAGAAGGTTGATGACCCGAACCCATTGCGTATGCAACGGTTTGGTCTCATTCGCAATGAAGTAACCTTTCACGATTTCGACCACCATCCCGCGATTGCAATAAAAGAGATTTTCATTTTTTGTGTTTGTAGGTTATGGCCTTCATTCACGAAGAAGGATTTTGCACCATATATAAGTTGTTTCACCATCTGAATTCTACAACTTGAAAGTGTCCAAACGGATCCTCGAGATTCATTTGGGGCGTCACCAAAGTAAACCGGATATGCTACTAGGCTATTTTTTATGATTTGGACTGAATGGCACCATCAAATTTTAAAAAAGATATTATTTCATTAGTTTTTGTCAAAATAAAAAATAAAGGCTTCAGACCCTAACTAATTGCATTACTAACCTAAAATCGACGTCTCAAATCTAATAGAATTGTCCAAATTCTTATCCAATACTCAAAACACGAAATGTTGATCGAAGTCAACTGATGACTTTTAAAAGCCTCTAAAAATCCCAAACGCACCCAAATCACTCTTGAATGTATAGGGAACCGTTCCATCCAACCCCACAACTCACAATCATATAACAACTATGAAAAAAGGCAAACGATCAAAATATGTAAAAAGGAGAAATTCATAATCAAGGTTGTTACAAAATATATGCAATATATCTTTAACTTTTTATTCAAGATTTTATATTTTAATGCTATATATTTTGAATAATGGTTAATCATGTATATACCATGATATATGTTATTTGCACCCGATATAATATTGATTGATGATATACGTAACAGAATTAATTAATGATAGACTGGATATTTATAAATCCTAGTTGAAGCCAACGATTGACTACAATGTGAGAAGATGCAGATTTCTGAGTTTGAAAGGATAATGGACAGAGTCTTATGATGTTGGTGAGGAATAGCTAAGATTGCTAGAGGAAAAGGAAGTTGTTACTGGTGGAGGAATACATATAGAGTTTGAGAGTAGGGGCTTTAGATAATAGCTTTATCGTGAATGATTTGGGAGTTGATGTTGTGAAAAATTCAGCCATAAAATCTAGGGGTGGGCGTTCGGTACTTCAGTTTGGGTTCGGTTTTTTATTTTGATTTTTTTGATTTTCGGTTATGGAATTAGGTGTACCAAAAACCGAACTGAATTAGTTCGATTCAGTTCGGTTTATTTATATTTCGATTCGATTTTATTCGGTTTAATAATTTTGGTTTTTTGGTTTTAGGCCTATTTAATAGGCTAAATTATATTTGTAAATCGAACTAGTTCAACTTTTTTACGTTAAAGAAAAATCAATATATACTTGTAAAGTTTTCTAGGTGACAAATAAGAATAATCACCTCCAATGCAAAAATCAAATGGATGACTATATATTAACTTTCAGTTGCAAAAATCAATGAAAAAGGTAACTTTCAATTTCGATTGCTGAATGTATTTGGATTTTGGGGCTTTGGGTTGTAGCAGTAGTGGGTTGTAGCTAAAGCCTAATAGCTTATGGATTATATATTATAAATATTAACTAATAAATATATACATTAATATATATATATATATATATATATATATATATATATATATATATTATAATTAGAAAAGTATATTAAAAATTTTGGTTTAAATCGAAAATCGAATTACGTCGACCTAAAAACCGAAAACTGAATCGAAATATCAAATTTATAAAAAAATAAACCAAAACCGAACCGAAAAATCAAAAAAATGAAACCGAAAAATCAAAATAATTCAGTTCGGTATTTTGGCTTTTCGGTATTTATGCCCACCCTAATAAAATTCATGATAAAGTGTTTATGTGAAATTTAATAAAAAGGTTAATTGGACCGGAGACTCAATGCCTAAAAAAACTCTTTTGATGTGTGGAGAAATGTTGGATATAATTATCACTAAACTAGATAATAATTCATTAAAATATATCTAACTAACGTTAACTTTAAATGGACTAATATTAATTCCGAACTCCAAAGGGTAAAAGGAACATTTTAAACATAATCATAATTTACAAATTGGGTGACCTGATATTAAGAAATTGAAATCAACAAAGTAATTCTTTTACTCTTGAGAGTACATGATTAATATTTTCCAAGTTAACTAATTAAAAAAAGAATCCAATTTAATTTCTTTTCAAAATTCATTATATAAGTAAAAAATATATATTTTTTCAAGTTGAGAAAAATGAAAATTCGTTCACCTTTATATCCCTTTACAGTAGAGTTTGCACTGAATAAAATATTCATTAAATTATTTTTCTGATATTTAAAAACAATCATATCATTATTTTCTAATATTTAGATATAATTATTTTAAAAATATTAGCACTTTAATTTATTTTATTTGGCTTTAGAGTTCCTCCACTTCCCAATTAACCACAAAAACTAATTTATAACTAACTCTGTTAAGGATATTAAATTTCATTAACTTTAATTTACAGTATGAAAGTTTAAATCGATTTTATTGTCCTTTTAGGTTCATACGAGGGTTTTACAATCTATTACTAAAATTTTGTCTTATTAATGTATATAACCGGTTTTACAATCTGTTACTAAAATTTTGTCTTATTAATGTATATAACCATATATAAAAGCATAAATTTCTTACAAAATATGACAAAATGTCGTTCGCAATTTTTTTTTTGGGCCAACATTTAACTTAGTAACTTAAGGCATATGAAGAAAGCACTAACTATAAGAAATCGAGAAATGTAAGAAAACAAACAAAGAGTAAAACTTGCAAATACAATAATCTCATAGTTATATGTCCAATTGAATTTTTACATTTATATTAGAACTAGTCTCATTCGGCCTAGGCCCAAACTGCATTAATATTTTTTTATGTATAATATATATTATATATATATATATATATATATATATATATATATATTTTGAAAAAAGAACATCAAACAACAATTTTGAGCTTAAGAAATTAACAATTATACTTATTTATGCACCACAAAACAGAATTAGTATTTAATTAGAACTTTATTTTTATTTCTTCTACCAAAGTAAATTATGTTAGACCAAAAAAATAAAAAAGACATCTATCAAAATAATTTGAAAGCTTTGTACGTCTCTTGCGTTTTATACAAATAAAACTTTTTAAATTGACTTTGTCGTGATCTCATGCCTTCGAGAAAATAACTTTTTAAATTGACTTTACTTGAATTTTTATTTTTATTTTTAGAAATAAATGAAAAGAGCACGACTCCTCTAAAACTTTCAGATTTCGCATTCCATAAATAAAGATTTTAAAGATACCTTACTCATATATTTTAGGAGTCTTTAATTCACATAAACCTTTTTTCATACATTTTAAGAGTCTTTAATTCACATAAACCTTTTTTCATATATTTTAGGAGTCTTTAAAATATTATAAAAATAATTAATCATGATTGAAGAAATAGTAAATGGCAATTTTAAACTTTTATAACGAATGACAAAAAATTCAAATCACTTTTCCAAGAGTCTTTTGACGTGTGATCAAATCGCTTACCTCATTTTCCGGTGAACACTATCTCAAAAAGAAATTTGACTTGATCCATTGCAACGTTGTCATGTGATATTGATCTTAATTCACAAATCAACCAATTTTAACTTTAATTCAAATCTATTTGCATCTTCTCAAAAAGTTTAGTTTTCTATAGAAGTCGAACTTCTTTCAGATAATGGACTATCTAGTTCACTTGCTTGTTATCCTCTACCTCTTAGTATCTCAACAATAACAATATACTTAATGTATTTTCATAAAGTGAGGTCTGTAAAGTCTGAAAAAAAATAAAGTGTATTATTTCATATCACTACCTCAAAGATGAAGCAGAGATGTTGTTTACGATACATGCCGGCTCTTTCCATGTATAACCAATACTTCTTAAAAACAAAAAGAACCTTTTAATGATGCTCAAAAACTATTTGCTAGAAAGCTCTAGACATTTACTGTCATTTTATTACTGAATCTTCAGGCAAAAAAAAAAAAAGAAATTCAATAGTTGATAATTGTCTTTGCTATATAATCATAGTTGAATGTTGTTCTTAACTTATCTTATCCTAAGTTGTGCGGATTCTTCACTTTTGATGTCACACTCGTATCGAATTCTCCAAAAATACATTACTTTTGGAGAATCCGACACACATCCGTTGATATTTTTAAAGAGTCCGAGCAATATAGATCTTATCATATAATAACATACTCTATAAGTGAGTAGCTTCAACATTCTCTTGCTTTCATTACTTCTCATTTCCTCTGCGGTGTCATATTCCTTGTGGTGAATTTAGTTAATTTCTTGCCAAGTTATGGGCTTTTAACTCAAAGTATATTTTGTAATTCAGTCCCCACCGAATAAATCTGATGCTTCAGAAATACTTCAATATTTTTGAAGTTTTAGTATCATCGGAACAAATGCTGATATACAATATCTGAAAGTATTATATGAAGCACGGGAATATGGAGGAGAAAGAAAGAAGAAGAATACAGAGAGAGAGACAAGTTACTGTGCTATCCCAAGTAGAATCAAAATTAACGGGATAATTTTATTTTGTATTAGTTTTTATTAAGTTTAAAGTTGATCAATTTAATTTATTAACGCTTAATAATTTTACCTCATTGATAGTAATATTTTTTTATCATATGAGATTAATAAGAAGGGGGGATCAAATTAATAAGATCAATTGAATATAATGAAACTAAAAATGGGCAAAGGCTAAACAAAAGTTCCAAATTTTCACCTTAATACTCACTCAAACAACCATGACGGAAATTTGAAAAAAAGAGTGAATAAGAAAAAGAAAAGTAACACCAAGAATAATATCCAGATCTTATTTTTGCACTACAGTTCATAGATAGAACCAGTTAGGATTCTATTTCTTTCTCTAGAAAAAAAAATCTATACATGTTGGACAAAATTATTTTTAAGAAGAATGATCAGAATACTCTCAATAATCATGATGTCGCACCCAAAATTGAGACAAAAAACACACCAAACGTCAAAATAACTATAAGTTGGGCAAATAAAGAGAAGTTGAAACCTTCGTGATTCAAACTTCGCTGTCAAAATGACGTGAAGACCTAATAATATCTTCAGTGAACACTACATGAAGCTAGTCATCTTCGAAGTCGCTATCCTTGGCCACCGGAGTTGCCATATCGTCGATGGAGCTTGTGTTTGTCTGAAAATCTAAGGAGAAATTGGAATGAAAGAGTCAACTGTATAAGCTTAAACAATCAGAAAGTTTATATTCTCCTCTTTTCATTACCAAATCTGTCGTTTTCCCCTCCAAGAAAATAGTGCTACAAGGACCGTGCATTGCCACAACATTTCAATCTCAAATCATGCAAACATTTATATATTATCTTCAAATCTTATATAATGAATCTATTTAGTTATCCGCC
This sequence comes from Capsicum annuum, assembly GCF_002878395.1. Lineage (NCBI taxonomy): Eukaryota > Viridiplantae > Streptophyta > Magnoliopsida > Solanales > Solanaceae > Capsicum > Capsicum annuum. The sequence continues at coordinate 74,170,847 of NC_061118.1, read as the reverse complement.
TATATCCGAACCCCTAAAAATGGTATCAAAGTCCAATAATTTATAAAGTATAGCAGTGAGATATATGTTAGATATGTTAGAATTTATTTATGTTTATTGAATTAATTATGAGAAGACCATTTAAAAATAGAGAAGTTTTTAAAAAAATTAAAGAATCTTTAATTAGTAATTATTCAGAATATACAATTCTAAATAAAATAAAAGAAAACCCACAAAGATCAGTCTACCTAATTACATTAATATCTAGTATTGAAGCAAAATTAATAATCCATTTAAAAGCTAGAAGAATGAGACACATACCACCTAATTGTGATAAAATTAGATTTAGATATCTACCAAGATATTATAAATAAGGTTTAAATGAATAAAGTGCAGAAATACAAAGAATTAAAATAAATTATTTCTGAAAAATGTAAAGAATTAAAAATAAGAATAGAAAGACTACATTATAATATATTTGCCAGAGTTAGTGAAAATTCAATAAATACACAAAAAGATGAAATATCACAATTAGAATCACAAATAGACAGTTTAGAATATATATATCAACATGAAAAAATATATGAAAATCATGAAGGATTAAAAATAAAAATAGTATTTTCTAATCTAGGAAGAAGATATAAGAAAATAGGTGAACATTTATATCTAATGTTAGAAAAAGAAGAATTAAAATTAGAAGATAAATTGACAGCAATGGTAAAAATAGAAAGAGAAAACGAAGAAATAGATAGGAAAAAGGAAATAGAAAAAATAAAACAACAAACTACGGAAGAAATACAAAAAATAGAAGAAACTAAAAATAGTAGGATTGCTGAATTAGAAAAAAAAACTACAAATGTTAAAGGATCTGTATGAACAAAGACAAAAGGAAAAAGAAGAAAAAGATAAAGAACAAAAATTACTGAACGAGATAAATCAATTTAAGGAAAAATTGGAAATAAAAAACAAAGAATTAGAAATAAATAATATAGACGTTGAAGAGATAGATAATTATGATTCAGAAGATAGTGAAATATATACAGAAATATTTACAAATACAAAAAATTTAGAAATCAGTGAAAAACAAAAAGTAATTAATGAGGAAAACTTAGAAAGTACCCACACAGAAATAAATACTCTTGATAAAAAAGAAGATGAAAATATAATACCTAAAACAGCAGAAATAAGAAAACCTATATATTATAAGAGTAAGTTTAAAAAATATAATGAATATGACAAATGGACACCAAAATAAATAGTTAATGAAAATTATAACTCTTTAGACCTAGACTGTGTAATAGATACAGAAAAAACAATACAATTATGGATAGGATATATGACAAAACAATTATTAGATAATAATATAAACATAACAGATGCACCAGAATACATAGAAAGAACACTAATAGGATCAGTAAAATTATGGTTTTCAAATTTAACTGAAAATAGCAAGAAAGTATTAAAAACTAATAAACCTATAGAAGGAACATCATCAACAACAACTAAACTAACACCTATAGAATTATTTAAAAAATATGAAACAGCTATAAAAGATGAATTTGGTAGTATGACAATAATAGAAGAAGAACAAGATGAAGAAAAAGATACAAATAGGAATTTAATGTTAAAATTAGCAATATGTAATATGTGTTATATAGATGAATATACTTGCGCATTTAAAGAATATTATTATAAAGGAGCATATAGTATAGAAGAAAGTAAAGAGATAAGAAAATTATATTTTAATAAATTACCCGAGCCATTTAGTTAAAAGATAATAAAAAGTTGGGAAAAAACAAAAATAGTAGATACGTTAGGAGCAAGAATAAAATTTTTACAACAATGGTATAGAAACTTATGTGAAAAATATAGAGAAGAATTAAAAATGGAAAAAACATTAATAAAAAATTTAGCATGTTGCAAAAATAAAATAGCACCCCAATTTGGATGTGAAGAAAGATATTATAAGAAAAGAAAAAGACATAAGAAATATAAAAAATCAAAATATAAATATAAGAAACCAAGAAAAAGATATTATGTAAAAAATTATAAATACAAAAGACCATATAGAAAGAAGAAATCTATAAAAGAATGTACTTATTATAATTGTGGAAAGATAGGTCATTTAGCTAGAGATTGTAAGTTACCTAAAAATCCAAAAAATAAACAAATATCAGAAATAAAAATAGATAATACAGAATATATGCAAATAGATTATATAGATTATGAATTAGAAAGTGAGGATAGTATATATGAAATTTCAGAAAACGAAACAGATAATGAAATAGATAGTAAAATAGATGAATCAAATGACTAAAGAAGATATAAAAATAATAACAAAGGAAGAATATTTAAATGATGAAGGAACAGAACAAAAAATAATATTTGACAGTAACATATTTGATGAAATAAAAGGAAAAGAATTAGATTTAAGTGTAGAAAAAATATTTAAAATACCAACAATAAAAAACATTTTTACTAGGAAAAAGGATGAATATTATGTAGTATACCAAAAGGAACATGTAATAGACTGCAGATATGCAAAAGGCAAAGCTAGTATACCACTAGTAACAAAAAGAATAATTAATAAAGAGATAAATGATATAAAAAGTAAAGGAGATCCAATAAAAAATGTACACCTTGGAGGTACAAAGATATTAATAAAAGCATGTTTTAGAGAAGGAATAGATACACCAATAGAATTATATTTAGCAGATGATAGAATTATAAAACATATAGAAAAAAGCATAATAACTGCCGTAAAAGGAAATCTAATATACCAAAAATTTAAATTTATAATAAGTGCAAATTATTCAGGAGCGGTAACAAATAAAAATATAGATAAATCACTCGTATTATATTGGAAAATATCAGGAATAGAATTAACCCCAGGAAGTAAAATATTTACAGCAAGATGCAAAAATCTATATGTATTAACAACAAAACATAAAATAATAGGAAAAAATAAGATTAACAAAATACGAATAGAAAACCCATTTGAACAAATTGTAAAAACAATAGATTATAATGATTATAGCTATGGAGACATAGATATAGAAGAAAATTTAGAAATAGTAAATGATAGAATAAGTACAACGAAAAGAATAGCTGATGAAAAACTAGAATCAGCAAGCTTATCAAAAAGAACAAGTTATGAAATAAATTCAATAAGTAATTTAAACCAATATTACATAACAGGAAAAATAAATGAAAAAGAATATCTAATACTTTTGAATACAGGACAAGAAGAAAATTATATAGCAAAATATCTAGTAAAAAATGAAGAAATAAAACTGATAATGATATGTGCCCAGATCTACCAAGAAGTTTAATAAATAGTAAAAATATAGCAGAAAAAGAAATAATAATAGGAGTTAGAAAAATAAAAATAGAATTTGAAGTAAAGGAAGAAATGCAAAAAGCAGATATAATATTAGGAATAAAATGGCTAGAACAAGTAAAACCATATAATATAGAACATACACAATTAACCTTAACGTATAACAAAGAGAAGTTATTCTTAAGAAGAGCCTTAACATAAAATGAAAATATATGTATTAATGAAGATAGTAGTAGAAGGCTATTACTGTAGATATTATACGCCTATGATAGATACAGGAGCAGAAGCTAATTTATGTAGATATAATTGCTTACCAGAAAGTAGATGGGATAAATTAAAAACACCAATAATAGTTAAAGGATTTAATAATGAAGGAAGCTTAATTACTTATAAAGCTAGGAATGTAAAAATACAAGTATGGGATAAGATATTAATAATAGAAGAAATTTATAATTATGAACTAACATCAAAAGATATACTTTTAGGAATGCCGTTCTTAGATAAATTATACCCACATATAATAACTAGAACAGACCGGTGGTTTACAACACCATGTAAACAGAAAGTAAGAGCAAAAAGAGTTAATAATAAAATAAGAAAGAAAACTGATTGGATAAAAGGAAGTGAAAAAATTTACACAAAAGTTAGAAAATATAAAAAATACTGAAGATACAATAGAACTAGTAGTATTTTCAATAAATAAAACAGAAATAACTATATTTTCAATAAATAAAATAGAAATAATTAAGAAAAAATTAGAACAATTATATAGTGAAGATCCATTAAAAGGATGGGAAAAACATAAAACTACTATAAAAATTGAATTAATAGATAAAAATAGCATAATAACCCAGAAACCATTAACATAATTTTGACGATTTAAAAGAATTTAAAATGCAGATAGATGAATTATTAGAAAAACAATATATACAAAAAAGTAATAGTAAACATAATAGTCCAGCATTTATAGTAAATAAACATAGTGAACAAAAAAGAGGAAAAAGTAGGATGGTTATTGACTATAGAAATTTAAATGCAAAAACTATAACATATAATTATCCAATACCAAATAAGATATTAAAAATAAGACAAATACAAGGATATAATTATTTTAGCAAATTCGATTGTAAATCAGGATTTTACCATCTAAAGTTAGGTGAAGAATCTAAAGAATTAACCGCATTTACGGTACCATAAGGATTTTATGAATGAAACGTATTACCATTTGGATATAAAAATGCACCAGGTAGATATCAACATTTTATGGATAGTTATTTTAAACAATTATCTAATTGTATAGTATACATAGATGATATATTATTATATACAAAAACTAAAGAAGAACATTTAAAATTATTGGAACAGTTTACAGATATAATAGAAAAATTGGAAATAAGTCTAAGCGAAAAGAAAGCTGAAATTATGAAAAATCAGATAGAATTTTTAGGAATACAAATAGATAAAAGTGGAGTAAAAATGCAACAACATATAGTACAAAAAATAATAAATTCGAAAGAAGAATTAAATACAAAGAAGAAATTACAATCATTTTTAGGATTAGTAAACCAAGTAAGAGAATATTTTCCAAAATTAGCAGAAACTTTAAAACCACTACAGAAAAAATTAAAAAAGGATGTAGAATATAACTATAATGAAGAAGATAAAAAACAAGTTCAAAAAATAAAATTACTTTGTAAAGAATTACCAAAATTACAATTTCCAGATGAAAATAGAAAATTTATATATATAGTAGAAGCAGATGCTAGTGAATATAGTTATGGAGGAGTACTTAAATATCGATATGAAGCAGAAAAAATAGAACACCATTGTAGATACTACTCAGGTACGTTCAATGAGACAGAAATAAAATGGGAAATAAATAGGAAAGAATTATGTTCATTAGCATTTGAGCCATATATTGTATATAACAAATTTATTGTACGAACAGATAATACACAGGTACGCTGGTGGTTAACAAAGAAAATACAAAATTCAGTTACAACAAAAGAGATTCAGAGATTAGTCTTGAATATATTGAATTTCACATTTATAATTGAAGTAATCAGTACTAACAAAAATGTTATTGCAGATTACATATCAAGACAAAGCTACACAGACTGAAATAATAGAAGAAGATACTCTAGAAAAAAATACTCAACACCCTAACTACGCTTTCAATGAAAGTGGACAGTATGAGTAATGAGATAGAAAAGCTAAAGACTAATGAAGATAAACTGAAGTCTATAGCTACAAATCAGCTAACTCAACAGTGTGCAGAGCTATGTCGATCGGAAGACATTAAAGTTCCAGAGCTAGAAGAAGACGATGGGACACTCCATAAAACCCATAACATTTATCAATCTACTTCTGCAAGTACAAGCAAAGGAGTTAGTCGACCAAGATACCAGAACATGAATATGAATAAAATATTTGAGAAACCATTTATACCGAAAACACAAAAAGACCCCTTGTTTATACCCCCACAAATCACCACATACCGAGATAGCCTGAACCAAGATAAAAAAGTTTACAACTATACAGCCCAAAAATACATAGAAAATATCTATAGAATACAAACTTTTCTAAACCTTAACCCAGAGCTACAAATATCAAAGAACCAAACACAAACTATATAATCCAAAAATTACAAGGATATAACAAGCTAATAGCACTACCCAAAATCAACCCAAGTCTAGTAAAAACTTATTTTGACTATGGATTATTAAACACCATATACACCCAAAACGGAGAAGAACTAACAGCTATGGAAGAATTACATAAGATATTCACCACCTACAAAAGGATAACAAAAGGAAATCTATTTTACATAAAGTGTTATACTGCACCAGCAGAGATATTATACGACGAAATAAAACCAGTTATACAAGTTGTAAAAATAGGACTAACCAGAGATATGATCATACCAGAAGATATTCCGCAGCAGCCGGAGATACCCAGAATTGAGATACCCGATTTCTACGCAAATAAATGACTCATTGGACTAGCTACGATTATACAAGAATTAGCAAATAATTATACTAATGGAAACCCAATATGGAGCTATTATTCGAGAGACCATCAAATGATTTATTCAAATTCAAAAGAGCTACGACAAGCAGATATGGAAGATGTTAGGCAATGGATAATGACATTACTTAACCCAGAAAAATAATCTACCGCAAGAGCAATTAAAAAAGGATTTATTTCAGATGGATTACTGACAAGATATTGTAAAATAATTGGACACAAATATCCAGATCATCAATGTTCAAGATGTAATGGAGAAGATAACATTATTCCAGAAGTACACCTAGAATAAATCAAGAAGATGAACATGACAGCTAGAAAGATAAGATAAGGAGCAACAGATACGACAACAAGAAGATACCAATGGAAGAAGATAAGATATTAAATTATTTACGTAAAATTGTTAGGATTGTTAGAATCATTGTATAAACTTTTCTTTTTAGCCTTTACGTAAAATTGTTAGAATTGTTAGAATTATTGTATAGACTTTTCTTAGCCTCCTAGCCCTTTTTAAAGGCTATGGCACTAAATTGTATAGACTTTTCTTTTTTAGACTCCTAGCCTTTTTTGACTTTTCAAAAGGCTATGGCACTTAGTTTTAGGATTTAAAAAAAAAACGTGTAAAGACTTTGTAAAGATTTTCATTCTATAAATGAAAGAAACCGAAGGCATTGCAAGGCAAGCCTTCATGTGTTGAAGCAATACTCTCTCCAGTCCACAACAAATATTTTGCTCAGTTAATTAAAAAACAGACATATTTCAATGGAAAAAGCTATGGAGGAACAAACTTCAGAAACATCAAAACTGCCCGAACAGGTATATTTATTTATGATTATGAATAGCTAAATTCATAATTCTCAACAATCATGATACGATAAAATAAATTCATATTAGTTACTTTATAGTAGAATTATTCGAAGAATAATATGTTAAGAAGTTTATTAGCAAAGTGGAAACGGAGAAAAATCCCTAAGAACTATGCCATCCTAAAGGTGAAACCAATGAGGCAAGAAGCCATGGCGGGGAGTAACCAGAGTAGAGGCATCGTTTAAGGGAAAAAGTATCCAAATTACCATGCTAATAGTGACCGAAGAACATATTATTTAAGAATAATCTAGTATATAGTAATCTAAGATGACCATATTTTGTTATGTACATGGTTGAAGGGAATATTTTGAAAAATAGCAAATTTATGAAAATGAATAATTATTTATCTGATGTGATGGTAGATAAATTTAAAATACTTATTTTGTATGCACTCAAAGATATAAAAGTAGTAGATATAAGAAAAATCATATTAGAAAAAGCATTTGGTAAATATTACATGACTAGAGTAAATTATATACCATACCTACCTAACTACTCTTACAAATACTTACCATGATAAATTACATAGAATTTTTAGAAAAAGATATGAGAAACATACAGACAGATGAAAATAAATATAGACAAATACATGAAAAATAAATATATTAAATATATAGAATTTCTTAATAAAAATATGCAAGAACTACTAAGGCTAAAACAAACAACTGCAAAATATTATAATAAAACCAATTTTAAAAAATAGATCATCTAGATTATCTTAAAGTTTTAATCTTATATATACTTAAAGATATAAAAATTATAGACATTAAGAAAATAATATTAGAAAAAGTGTTAGACTATGAAATTGAAACCATAAATTGGATAGAACAGTTATATCAAGAAATTTATCCAGAAGGATATTATTCAGATTAAGGAATGTTAGAATATATTAGAAAAACTAGAGAAAATCAAGATAATCTAAATAAAGAAATTAATTATAGAAATCGAATTAGAAAAATAATGGAAAATCTAAAAAAAAAATTAATATGGATAGAAGAAACCTTAGAAAATTTAGAAAAAAGTACATGCGATAGTTTATATAATTTAAAAAACTCACTACGAGAAGAACAACACAAGATAATAAATAACATAGAAAATCTAGAATTAGATATACATTACAGTACAGTTAGGATAAATTATTATACATAAATTTATAACTCTGCAATTACTACAGGATAAAATAATAAACCAAACAAATTAATGAGTACATCTTACGAAAAGAATAAATCACTAAAAAATATTGAAACAAAATTTAAGAAATATCCACGCACAAGAAAAAATAGATTCATTATATATATACTAAATCTATTTCATAAGTTAGTTATCCGCCTATATCCGTGAAATAAGTCAATGCATGATCAGATTCACCCACAAAATAGGGAGAGAAAAAAATAAAACCTAACCTAAGCAGCTAAAAGAATCAATTATGAGTAAAAAAGAATCACAACACAAACTCTAAACCCTTAGGTCGATCAATATTATCCACATCGAAATCCTAAATACTCAAGATTTAACGAAACACGTATAAATGTATTCTCCATAGAAGTCATCACACCTTTTCTGCAAACAAAGAAGAATGAAAACACAAATTTGAAAACTTTGTGAAAATAATTTTCACAGTTGAAACGACAGAGTTGATTAACCGATCCAGAACTTACAAGTCACAGAAAATTATTTTTTTCCTCTTTCAAGAAAATCAAAAGATTTGTGCAGTCCAATAACATTCAAAACATTTAGGATCCTTGTTGATTCTTTCATGAGTAGACATATTCAACGTTTCAACTATAATCGTGGTGTCCAGATCAGCTTTCACATAACTCTATTAATTCCATGGAGGAAGATAAGGAGCAAAGATAAAAGATCGATTTCACAATTGACATCTAAAAAATATACATAAAAAAGAAATATAGATGAATGATCGATTCCACAATTGACATTTAAAAAATATACATAAAAAGAAATAAAGAACCAATAACTTTAGAGTGAAAACCTTAAAGATTTCAAAAGGAGTTAACAATATCTGTTTTAAAGATTAGAATGCAAGGAAGAAATAATAAGGCGTAATACCCATGCTACATCATCAGAAAGTCAAACATCAATTCAATATTAGAACAAAAAAGGAAGAAACGGTAAGTTGTAATACCCTAATCTATATATAATATAAAGGAAGATTATAGGGGAGGTGATGTGGCACCTCTCAATGGCCTTCATTCATATTTTTCTTTTCTCTCCTTTTTTTGAGTTTTTATTTTCAATTTTCTCAATTAATACTATTTAAAAATTAGCTCCTCACGCCTCTTTATTTTCATAACATCTACTTTTAATCACACTTATAACATCTACTTTTAATCACATCTTTTTATTTTCATAACATTTACTCTTAATCACATCTCTTAAATTTTATAACCCCCCAAATTTTTATGTTTATGACTCTCAATTGTATAAATTGTTTAGCATACAATTGTATGCAAAAACTACAACACCGTAATTATCCTCACGATGCTTCATATGGTTCTTCTGGTTCTTTACGTAGCTCAAATTTCAATTGCAATCAATAACAATACGATTGGCAATAATAATGCTTCATTCCTACTACAATATGGTAAGGAAAATGTGCAAGAAAACTATATAAAATATAAGAAGCAAGTTGCAGATTGGAACGTTCCCCACTTTATTGGTTATCTGGTCCATCACATACATGGCAAGAGAAGGGAGAAATGTGGTTGGTCATTGGATGAACCTGTTTATACGGGGAAGTTGTCATACTGAAGGTTACATAAAATATGTATTATTTTTTTACCAGGGTACTCATCGTTAATACTTCAACTGTCAATTTCTTTTGTAAATCAGAGATTACACAACCATCTTACTTTGTTGCACTGATTTTTCTTTCTAATTTGGACGACCTTCTTATTGTTCATCAAATTAAATGGAGTCACAAGTTATGGTGGAAAAAAACTAAAGGAGGTATACCAAGTCATGTTTCAAGTCTATCTCGATCTTCTTATGTATGTCTCCATTCCAATCAAGTAACAAAGATGATAAGGTGCGGGTAGCAAAATAATTATCTATACCCGCGAAGACACAAAAATTAATTATATAAGGAATGTAACACAAAGTTGCTACATATTCTAAGCCTTCATATAGGCTAGATAGTTTTTTCGTCGAGTTTAGTAGAGTTACTTTTGAAGAGTTAATTACTATGTTTATGGAGTGTAAAACTTTTTTTTTTTAATTTTGCATGAACAATTTGATTAGTTTCAATCAGTATGTAGAATAACTTATGGATTACTTTGTTTTTATATAGTATTTTGCTATTTATCTAACAATATCTAATTTTAATTATGCAACTACCTTTCGATGTGTGGTGTATCAAGAATTAAATTGGATTATTTAATGAAAAATTGAAGCATATAGTTTTAAGATGTAGAGTGTTTGGAGCACAAAATTGTACCATGAAAATTGAATATAATTTAAACTTTACTTATATTTGTTATTTCACTAATACATATTTGTGAAAAATGTTTTTTGTCTCAACTAAATTTATAAACTGTCATTTTAAAAATTTACTAATATGTTTTATAATCGCGCGAAGCGCGAATACATTCACTAGTATATATATAAAGGGGATCAATAATCAATCCTATGTGGCATGCATTAGATGCCTCCAAAGTTATTTATTTTTTTATGATTTTTTTGGACATTAATTAAGTTTTCTTCTATTTTAAATAATTTTGTGTATAAAGAAAACTAAACCACTCTATTATTTATTCTATAAATGTTATCAGTCGTTGCTCTATTAAAAGGAAAATACATTTAAGAGTATTAAAGCTTATTGGGAAATGCCAAAAATTTCTAACAATTCTAAATTGATTTCATGATATAAAATTTATGGAAGAAGTCTAAAAGTTTTTTCTCTTTATTGATAGTAATAAAAGAAATTTTCTTTCACAACTCATACATTTTATGTATTGTTAGGTTTGTAATTTTTGTTAGTTTTTCATGTTTTTTTCGTCATTTATGTTTTCTTCTCATCAAACTAACATGACTTGCTTGCAAAAGAAGATTCACGAGAGCATTAGCAATAATTCGATATGAAAAGTGTTACAACATCAAGTACAAGATTCTTTTGATAGAAATTGAAAAGGTATAGTTCTTCAGTTTTTCAATTTGTATGATATTTTTTATTTCTTGAGATTTAAGTTATGTAAACTTTAGATAATATTGAGAAGAATTACAACTTGTAATAGTTTTCATATAGTTTTTTGTCTATCTTTCAATTTTATAATATTGAGTTACGTTAAGCCAACTTAACTTTGTAAAATTAATTAATCTGACTCTCAATAAGTCAAAACATCACCTAATTTGGGATTAAAGGTGTCCCTTTTAATTCAACGTGTTAAATTATAACATGGAAGGAATTTCATATAGGGGATATAAAAGTTTGATTATATATGTAGCTAAATTTCTTTTTTGCGGCATTGCTTACATATTTTTTGCTTTTACGCATTGTTTTATTATATTTCTAAAAATTTAAAAATCAAAAGCCATTATTAAGTTACAAACAAATGTTAGTTGAGAAATCTAAGAGTAAAAGTCTAATTATCAATAGCGATAAGTTAGATTTATACGATATATTTAGTTTTTTGTTTGAGATCAATCTTCTTTTAAATTCACTCATTCTCTAATATTTTCACTCATTTGTAATATAGGGGACGTACATATTATTTTTTTTGTTGATACTCTTTCACTTGATCAGTCTCTATAACATGTATGTTATATCTTTGACAAACACTAAAATTCAGATATTTTTATATTAGTTCTATTTCTATCAGACGAGATATATTCTATATGATTCAAAAAAATGATGAGAAAATAATGACGAACAAATTCTACTACGATTCTAAAAAAAAAAATTCTCAAGTAATTTTTATTTCTACTGATCTATTTTCTTTTTTGGTACCTTGACATGTGGTTTACTTTTTGACTTGGAATCATTATTTAAAAATATTGATATTTGATTACGTACTATATAATAGTTGTTGTTGATTCATTTCTTTTTTGTTTCAGGTTGATGCGCTAAGAGAAAGATTCACGACTAATAAGATCCTAATCTATTTTAATTTTTCTTCTCAAGTTCATGTATTCATATTTTATGAACATCATATTCAATACCAATGTATTAAAAAGATATCACGAGAACTCTAAAAAAAAAAAAGGATATCAAGCTTTAAACTAAATGTGGAGATTATTTATATTTTATTCATTTATTTCAAACTTTTTATTTTTCTTTAGTGAAATCTAAATATGGAATACTATTTTTAAAATTTATTTTTTGTAAAAGAATTTCTTTATTCAATTGCGCGAAGCGCGACCAAGTACACTAGTTAAATAGGTTTGATTACATCCTGTAACAAACCCAAGTTATACATGGAAAAACTTTTGGAAAAAGTACCTATTTTTTAGCTGTAAAAGGATTTTGATGACTTATTAAGGTTTTACCATAAATACATATAATTAAATTTTTAACTCATAAATATTAGAAAAATGGTGAAATGACGATTTTGTCTAAAGAAAAAAAATTTAATGAAGGGCAAAAAGTTTAATTTACTTTTCTAAGGGTCTTCACACTTTTAATATATTATAGATTATAGATATAGATATAGATTATAGATACAGATTATAGATATAGATTATATTAGTTAAAAGTAAATAATTTCTCAATATTTTAAAAATAATAAATAACATATTCATTTTAATTTTTTGTCCAATTTTCTTTAGTTCATTTCATTTCAGAAAGAATGTCTTTTTTCTTTCTTAGGAACTGTTTAAGACTATAAGATTAAAAGATATTTTGATTTTTTTCTACATATCTATCACAAAATTAAAAATATTTGTTCCTTTATAAAATTTCATGCTAAGTCAAAATCAGATAAATAAATTGAAATAGAGAGAGTAAAAGTTTTTTGTAAGTTAAAGAAAAACTTTTTCAAACAAATACATGCATTAAAACGCTTTTCCTTTTTATTTTACTGAAAAAATTTGAATGAAAGTCTTTAACGATCTAAATTGAGTTTTATCTTATGCTGAATTAACTTCATTATTTTTTTCTCAATTAAATTTATATTGGCTAGTACAATTTTTTAATAAAAAAGTAGTGTATTTAAATAATATAAAAAATACCTGATAGTATAAGCTATTGTATGATCATGTCAGTAAAGTTAATTATAAATAAATATAGTATTTAAATTAAATTATTTATAAATCTAGTTCAACAAAATATTTTTGTAGATGTTCCTTCAATTGGTGAAAGCTTATGGTTATTAAAGCTTCAATTAGGGGTAAGAAGAAAAAATAGAGTTCCTTGTGGGGATTAAAATTTAGGTATTCTCTCTTATTATTATTATTTCCACATAAAATAACACTACAAAATTTTAAATTTAATTTTTAATCTGATGGAAAAATAGATCTTTTGTGGTGTCACTATTACTTTGTCTTATGACTCATCATTTGTATAACACTTAAAAGTCCATATAATTAATCAACTTTACCAAAATGATTAAGAATTTGCAAAGTGATTAAACCTTCATTTAGGGATAAATTGGACAAAAAAAATCATGTGAGGACTACCAAAGTTGGAGATCCTCCCTTATATATAGTAGTAAAAATAAATAACATAATATGATTTGAATTTTGAAGTATGTAAAATGTCTACAACTCGGTGAAGATCAAATAATGTACTTTTGTCATCCCATCATCTTTTTATTTTTAGAAAAAGATATTTGCCTAATCTTTGAAGCCAAATTGAATTAGATTAATTTAATATTTTAAATTAGAATTCAGATATTCAAAAACTGTATGAAAAAACACTATAAATATCAATTCTCCCATTAATATAATGAAAATAATTTTAAAATATTAATTAAAATTTATGTGATTTGATCCTCAAAAAGTGAAACATAACAGTAAATATTTTGGGATTAAGAAGAAAAAAAGATAATCAAACAGAGTACAAAAAGATTCATAAAACGTTATTTCATAAATCAATCACAAAATCATATATAGAAATTCTTTTTTTAAAAAAGAAAACTTTCAAAAATAATATCCATATAGGCGAAAATGGGCATGCTTGGCTACAATTTCATAAATTATAATTCGTAACTCGTGTATTTATTGTAATTAAATCATGAAAAAGACTGTTTATCAAATTAAGAAAATAAAGAATTAAAATAAATAAACCTTTTAAAATAACAAGATATGATACAAGCACGACCACGAAGATGGACGTATGTGAGATGTATTGAACCCGAGAATTGGAGTGTGCAAGTGAAGTGCAAAAGAGGACCTAAATGCACACCAAAACAGTCCATACAATGCACTCCAAGGGTGTCTACTTGAAGCCTTTCACGAAAGGGTTATTTTGGATATTTCACTCCTTATTTTATAACCTACTATATATAGAATATATTTGGGTTTCATTCATTAGTTTATTTATGATATTGTAAGTCTTAAGACATTTGGAAACACAAGTCCTCCCTTCTCTAATAGGCAAAGACGAAACTAGGCATTCAAAAGTGTGGATTCACTTGTGTCAGATTTCTTGGATTGGAAACGTTGGGTGCTTGGGAGATTGACGTTCCTCTTGTGTCCATGTAAGAGTGTAGGTGTTAGTATTATATATTTTAAGGATTTTGGTGTTTGATACACACCTTGATTCTTAGATCTTGTAATATTGTATGTCACACTACCTATCTTTATATATTGTTATTGTCATCTTCTTGTTGTTGTGTTGTGGACTATTTTGGGTCCTTTATTGAACCCAAAACTTGTGTTATAATTTCTCATCACGTTCTTGTTGTGTTTTTAGTTGTTTATGGTGTTAAAACACCTCATCATCTCATCATTGTTGTGTTGTTATTCTTGGTCGAATATTATTATTGTTGAGCTCTCAATCCCTCCTTGAATTTATGGACTATTTTGTGTGTTTTAGGTGCATTCCAAGTTTGATTTGTATCATTTAGTATCAGAGTATGGCTGATTTTATTCCCACAAGATCAATCTTGGAATTGCTTGCTTGAAAATCACTACAAAGAAGTGTAGAAAATCAAAAATTCCAAAAAGAAGCAAATCTATCCATTTTTGTGTCTTGGCCAAAATTGTTGTTTTGTTGTGTTTTGGCCGAGATTTTTACTTGTCTTGAGTGTTTCTAGTGTTAGCTTAATTCTTAACGAACATCGTTGAGTCTATATCTAAGTTTGAGCTTGAATTTGTTGATGTTGTTGTTGTGAACTTAAGCTTAGCGGTGTATTGTTGAACCTTGTTGTGGTGGACGGTTTTGGCCATGTGTGTTGAGACATTGTTGTTGAGGATTTGTTCTTAGACGTATGGATTTTGTTGTTTTTCTTGTTGTTATTGTTATTGTTGTTCTTTAAGTTTTTCACAACCTTCATCTTTTGTTAAAACTGAAAATTCAACACTAAAGACTTGGTTGTGTGTTGGTGGAATTATTGTTGTGGATTAGAGTTGGCCGTTGGATGTTGTTGGTTGTTCTTAGAAATTGTTGTTGTTGTTCTTGGTGTGGTTGTTATTGTTCTTGACGTTCTTCATCTCCTTCATATATTGTTAAAAGATAAAAGTGACCTTTAGATCCTAAAAAAGTGAAGGAAAAGGTGTAGTTTGTTAGTCTTGAAAGACTCTGCAACTACCAAAGACTTGTCAATCACATCTCAACCACTTTTCATAATTCAAGGACCCATGTTTTAAGGAGAAGTACAAGAAAAGTCAAGTCTTGAAATTTGAAATTTAAAAAGGGCTCCAAGACTTGTATTCCCTTCTTTTAACCAAATTCCACCAATCCAAATTAAAAAATTTATGAAGACTTGAAATTGAAAAATAACAACTTGTTAAAAATCGCAACCAATATGTGGCCGCCATATCACCATTTACTGTTCACGTAATAATTTTGAGCTCAAATTTTGATTCTTAGTTTCTTATTATTGATTCTTAGTTTTGTTTGTTGATTCTAATACTAATTGACAAGCTAGTACTCTCCTACTAGATTGTAAGTTAGTCTAGAGTCTGTTTGTTCGTGTTAGCGTTATTTGTATGCTTTTGTCGTTTTAGAATCTTTGTTAGTTCATTGACTCAACTCCTACGAGATTTGTTTGAGTTTCAAATCAAAATTTATTCTGGACAAGAGTAGACTCAACCCTCGACTCCTCACGAGTTCCTTAGCCAGCTTACAATACTTGTAAAGCTACATGCGAGGTAATCAAAGAGTGAGAGTGTGGCGAGGCTTTTTGAACTAATTGTTTATTCATTTGTAGGTATAAAGGCGATATAAGGGGAACATGTCTTCGATAGCCGGGGATTATTATGACTACAACATAGGAGATTATGATTGTAGTAAGGGATTTTATAGCTACGAAGTTGATAGAGATTATGGGGGCTTATGAAAATAGCCAAGAACATGGCGTGGGCAGATTTGAAAGTTACTGGTTTGAGGGAAAAAATGAGATGAATGAAGTACCTAGTGCTTATAGCGAGTATAGAGATATAATGTAGGACCTTGTGATGGCTCTTATGATGAAAGTGAGACGTATGGGGAGACTTCCACTACCCAAGCCGAACCTAGACTTGGAGTTAGCTATAACCCATTCATTTGTAAAGTTTATGAGAGTTATGGTGAGAATTTATACTCTTCACCTTGTAGTACTTCTTATCAAAGTTGAATTGGTGCAAATGGTTATACTAGCTATAGTGGAGGTTGTCCCATGAGAAGAAGAAAGCATGCATCTCCAAAGCCGAAGGATACTCATATGCCTTACAAGGTTGATCCAAAAAGAAGTGCTCACTCCGAAAAGGTGACCATATATGGAATACCTGGCTACCTCATTGTGCTAGGTGCTAGGTGCAATGGAAACTACATCTTTTCATCCATGGTTGACTATTTGGGGTTGTTTTGAGAACCTTTACTTGTTCCATATTCCTTGATCGAGTTTAAGATTACCGAGAGGGTAAAGGTTGTCTTCTCCCAATTTGAATACCATGAGGAGGTATGGTGTGATATTTTTTCCTTTGACATACGATCATGTATGCTTAGGTGTCGATTAGTTTACACAACAAAGTTTTAAATGTGCAAAATTGGCCTAATGTTGTAAGAGACCAATGAAGAAATCATCTCATGATGTACATGCTGCCCAAGACGCAAAGAAAAGTGTTCACCGACTCCAATCCAAATGATTATGAGAGAAAAAAAATTGAGAGGAGTAAGGGTGTGCAAGGTGGTAATCCGAGAGTGGAAAAAAGAGAGGTTGTGTGGAGAGAAGTGGGGGATTGCCACCAAATCATACTAACTATGTTTGTCATTCTATTTCTAAGGACATTTGTGTAGGTACCAACATGGCAAGTGAAGGCGATCAACTACGAAGATAAGTTGCTGCACAAGTTTGTGGAGGGCCTTCACACCACGGCAAAGAAGAATCTACTCAAGAACTTTAAGGTAAAATAGATAACTCTTACACTTTTATGCATATGAATGATAATTATGTGGGTAGTAGCCCGTTAAGTGTGAGTTATAGCTTACCTACATGTTAGTGTATTGATTCTTTGCCACTTGTTGATGATGTACATGTTGTGCGTGTAGATACACTAGTTGATCCTATTATTGACCAAATTGATTCTTCTATTAAGATCAATTTATGTCTACTTAGTGTTAATTCCTTTGTGTTCAATGAAAGTACATCGTCTTGTGAAAATTGTATTGATCAACTTATGTGTAAAAATTGCTAATAACTTGACGTTAATTTGATGTGATTAATGAATCTCAAGTGAGTGAAGAATTTAAAAATGTTGGTCAAGGGAATAGGAGTGAACCGTGAGCTTGCCTTGTGGTGTAGATTCTAATATTTTCTTGGCTCATAGGGATAATCATGTGCGTGAAACATCTTTGAACCTTGATAATGAACTTATAGAGAGTGAGCTTGCTAGTCCCAAATTTGTCCATGGGATAAATCCTTCTCTCTTTAGGTACAATATCTTGTTTGAAGATATTTTAATCATTCATAATGAACCTAGTGGTGTGAGTGATGTTGATGGCATAGCTTGTCTTGGAAGCTATAGCCTATATGTCAACCCACTATGATGTGACAACATTCCTCCTAAAGATGAAAATCTCTTCTTGGAAGATGAGAGTACTCTTATGGGTAAGGAATGTGTAGTCTCAGAAATAACTTCTTCTTCTACTTTGTGTGACTTTATTGTTGAGAGTACTCATGGCGATGATTGTGAAACTACTAGTGAGTACACACACGAGGATACCTTAGTAGAAGTTGACTTAAGTGCTACCATCCTCTACTTTCTACTAGCTTTAATGATATGTATGTTATTATAGAGAGTATGTCGTGTAGTTTGGGTGAAGACTACAGGAAAGAGGAGTGTTGTCTACACCCGTATCTATGGCCACTCTTCCCATTTAACCCCGGTGCCAAATATAGAAATTGTGATGTTGGTGCACCCAACTTATTGCTTGGTTTACATGACAAGCAAAGTGTCACTCTTGGAGAATCCCATAACCAAATTATTTGCCGTTGAGTTTTTAATATTCCATTCAAAGGACCCTTGGTTATATTTTAAGTATGTACCTCCTTGGCATGTTGATGTTATTTATTGTGATAACTCTAACCCTTATGCTATGAGGAAGTGTGCTTATTTGTCTTCTCTTTGATTTTGCAAGATATGGATTCGAGGTCGAATCCTTTTTAAAAAAGGGAAGGATGATACGGGCATGACCATAAAGATGGACGTATGTGAGATGTATTGAACCCAATACTTGGAGTGTGGAAGTGAGGTGTAAAGGACGACCTAAATGCACACCAAAACGGTCCGTACAATGCACTCCAAGGGCTCCTACTTGAATCCTTTCACTAAAGGGTCATTTTGGATATTTCACACCTTATTTTGTAACCTACTATATATAGAACATATTAGGGTTTCATTCATTAGTTTATTCATGATTTTGTAAGTCTTAAACATTTGGAAACACAAGTCCTCCCTTCTCTAAGAGGCAAAGCCGAAACTAGGCATTCACAAATGTAGATTCACTTATGTTGGATTCCTTGGCTTGGAAACATTGGGTGCTTGAGAGATTGATATCCCTGTTGTGTCCACATAAGAGGGTAGGTGTTAGTATTACATAGTTTAAGAGTTTTGGTGTTTGATACACATCTTGGTTCTTAGATCTTGTAATATTGTATGTCACACTACCTATCTTTATATTTTGTTGTTGTCATCTTGTTGTTGTTGTGTTGTAGACCGTTTTGGGTCCTTTGTTGAACCCGAAACTTATGTTATCATTGTTCATATTGTTCATCACGTTCTTGTTGTGTTGTTGGTTGTTTTTGGTGTTAAAACACCTCATTATCTCGTCATTGTTGTGTTGTTATTCTTGGTCGAGAATTGTTGTTGTTGAGCTCTCGATTCCTCCTTGAATTTGTGGACTATTTTCTGTGTTTTAGGTGCATTCCAAGTTTTGTTTGTATAAAGGTAAAATAACTTTTAAAAAGTAAATTTGACTTTAAAAGATAAAATCATGACATAAAAGTAATTAATGAAAAGATTAAAATTAAGTTAGAAACTTTTGTGAGGACTACCAAAGTCCTTGGATTGTCTCTTATATATTATAGTAAAATAAAGTGAGAAAAAGAATTGTGATTGAGAAGAGTAAAAACATCAATATCTTTATTTGAAACTTTCAAAGTTTAGAAATATTTTATTTTTTCAAGAACTTATATTTTTATCTTCGATTTTTATTTTTAACTAGTTTGACCGCATGTGCCTCGCACGTGTAACATTCGATTATTTAAAGTTAAATGATTTTATCTATTACAGAGATTTTTAATGAAGTATAAAACGTTCAAATCACTTCCCAAAGATCCTTCAAACTTTAATATAATAAAGTAAACATAAACATACATTTTAGTGTAAGTACATATATATTTTACCATAAGTTTAAGTGATTGATGGATTATCACTTTTGTGTTTGTCATGCAGTGGACAGACGCATCAATTTGAACCATAATTGTGGTACAATTATTTTTTCCTATATTTAAAATCTTTTCTCATTTTTAAAATCAAATCTTTACAGAATCATTGATTACATTCTTATTATGTAAAACTTCTAAAAATTTGGTACTTATTAAACTTCTCTTATCTAATATGTTTATATTTATTTCTAAATTTTTCAAATCTTCGTATAATCAAATTTAATTGATTCAGAATTCTTAAACTAATGAAAAAATTATTGTTTTGACGAAATTTTAGCTTTTTTGAAAGAGAGTCGCCACTTAATTTTGAAAAGGAATTAAGAAACCTTTATAAAAGTTACTTCAAATGATTCAAAACAGGAAAATCGTTTTAAGTTAGAGATTCTAGATAAGCGGTTCCTATTAACGTTTTAGGAAGGTGTTAGGCACCTAAAACATCCGCTAACTTGCGGTTATCCGAACTGTTTGAAAATCGTCTTTTGATTAACTTCGAAAAGATTAATTTGTTGAAATAGTAATTTGATTTTTTTTTCAAAAAAAAGACTTATGTAAAATAGATTTAGGCGACTTAGTAGGGATTTTAACTAAGTCTAAACAAAACTAATAAACAAATAAACACATAAAAGGGGAAGGAAGGAGAAAGTAAAGGATTTAGGCCATTGGGCCTAAATCAACGAGACATGTCCTAGTCTAGTTGGGCTTCCGACCCATTTCACCTATCCTAAACTATTTTTCGAGCCTTTGGATCGAGTCTTGCTCCACATGTATTAAATACAACTTTGGCTTCGAGGCCGAAATGAATGAATAAACAAATGACTAAATGAATAAATAAAAAGAAGACAATAATAAAAATTGAGACTTTTCAAGTCTCTTAGTGACCTCATCAATGGGTTTTGACCCATTTTTCTTCTTCGTCTATCTTCTAGCACCCGCACGCCATGCAGTGGACCTTGGGTTCAAACTTCGAACTTGACTCGAAGGGGTGAGCCTTATTTACCTATTACGAAATGCAGGAGGAGAGAAGTCCATTTGGACTCGAGATATTTTTTGCATACAAAAAAAAGATAAAGAAATTAATATATGTTCAAGGCATAAAAGTGACATATTTCAAAGTAAAAAAAACTATCAAGAACCAATTTTTGAATGACAAGAATAAGCACATTTGCACAAGAATAAGAGTCAACAAATAAAAAATGCAAAGCAAAAGTTTCACAATCATACTTGCATGAGTCAAAAATATCCAAATAATTTTATTTAGCCGCAAAAGTTCGAACTTTCTTATCATTTTGAAAAGACAACATGCGAACAAAGAAGAATAAACATCTCGGATGAAAAATAAAGCTAGCACTTCATATCTTATATGGGGGTTTTGAAATTCATTAAAATAATTAGTAAGCAAATGACAAATTCTTGACTTAACTAATTACTATTTTTACTAAGGCGAAACAAATAATAATAACTATTCTTCCAGCATAAAATAAACAACTTTACATGCTAAAAAACATATCTACCAACAATAAGTTTAAACAAGACATGAGTATTATTTTCAAGTAAAGATCTAAACTTTATCCAAAATAATCAAAGAATAAAGTAAAAAAAGAGAAACAATCTAGATTATCTATTCTTTTCAACATAAAGGAAATAACTTTACATGCTAAAAACAAATATGTCTACCAACAATAAGTTTAAACAAGGCATGGGTATCGTTTTACAAGTAAAGATCTAAACTTTATTCAAATAATCAAAGAATAAGGTGAAAAGGCAAAACATTCAACATTAACTATTCTTCTAAACATAAAGAAAATAACTTTACATACTAAAACAAATGTATCCAACAACAATGAGTTTAAAAAAGGCATAAATACATCTTTTAACCAAAGATTGAAACTTTATCCAAAATAATCAAAGAATAAAGTCAAAAAAGGCACATACAACTATTGCTAGCTCATTTTTATATCATGAACATGAAAATAATTAGAATATCGATACCACAACGTCCTAGGGCCTTCAAGGCCATCTACAACATACAATCCCAACAAATAAAATTATATCTATGAACTATGAAGAAGAAAAAAGATGAAGAGAAAAACGATAATAAAAACTAAAATAATAATAAAAAAAGAAAAAAGAAGGTGTGTTTACCTTTTGGGGGGACAGCAAAACGAGATTACGAGCTTCATTGGAATCAACCACCACCGAAAAACGTCGCCAACAACTCAAAAATTTTGATTAGCCGATCAACTTTATGAAACAAAAATTTTTACTAAATAAAAATAACTATTTTTGCTCAAAATGATTTTTCACCTTTCTAGCCTTTTTTTCTTTCTTCTCCCCTTCTCTCTCTACCAAAGTAGTGGTAGTATTTATAGGAGAGAATGGAGTATTTTTTCCCTTTTCTACCAATGTGGGAGAAAAACATTTATAGGAAAGGATAGAGATTTATTTCTTGTCATCTACCAATATGGGAGAAAAAACATTTAGGAGGTTTTTGGAATGTAAAAATTAAAGATAAGGTGAGATGGAAGATAATGTGGGGGGAAATAGTACAATGTAGTACAATCTTTGAATTTCAAAATTAGAAAAGGACAAAGTTGGGAGGAATAGTACAATTTGAATTTATTTTTGGTGGGAATTGGGTAAAAGTTATGAGAGTTCTTGAGAATTTTGGGGTTATTTAAAATATAACCCCAATTGAAATTTAAAATTTAGCCATATTTATTTATTTTGACCAAATTAAAAATTAATTGACGAATTGTATTGCAATTATGACCAATTTTCAATTATGGTCAAATCTAATAGATTGGCTAAATTAAATTAAAATTTGATACGAATTAATACTTTTTTTTTATCCCAAGATTCTTGATTTAATAAAATGAATTCATATTTATCCAAATAAATTATTTTTGAGAATAAATTATAGTTAAATTAAGATTTTAATCATTTGAATGTATTTTCAAGATAAGTCTTAATTAAATTTGATATTTTGTAAAATAAATATTTAAGTAACAAATTATATAATCTCGTATAACTGAACACGATAGTATATAATCGCTACTTAAAATGACAAAATCACGTACGAAAAATATTTTAAGTTTTTTTTTATTTGGATGAAATAATTATTTTGGTTTATTAAAAACTGAAGAAACTCAGGATTAAATTTA
Organism: Capsicum annuum; assembly: GCF_002878395.1. Lineage (NCBI taxonomy): Eukaryota > Viridiplantae > Streptophyta > Magnoliopsida > Solanales > Solanaceae > Capsicum > Capsicum annuum. The sequence continues at coordinate 74,147,430 of NC_061118.1, read as the reverse complement.
GTCGTGGAGGCAAAAATTAGGTGTCAACAAGTATTAGTTATCATTAAACAGAAACTACAACCAAAGAATATGATAGTTGAGATATTAGAACAATACGATTAAAACAAACATTCATATAAAAAATTCTCAAAATCCTTCCAAACACTCATCTAGAACATAAACCTAAAATTGATAAAACTATTATAGGCTGCATCGAAATAGTAGCTATAAGAATATTTATGCCACCAACACACCAAAATATATATAAACATAAATTGAATAAAAATTCTCAAATATCATTAAAATATTTTTTTTTTTGGAAGCTATTAAAAAGTTACCTGAAATAATAGAACAATTTATAGAAGTACATGGTTTGATCCTTTTCTAAATTGATTGTATTTGTTACATCTTTGAGTATAACTTAAATACCAAAAGAAAACAAAAAGAAGCAAAGGTCAAGGACAATTAGGGTTATGTTAGATTAAGCATAATATTTCAATAGGATTTTTATATTTTCATATATTTTAGTCAAAGTTTTAATTGTTTTCATATATTTTAGGCAAAGTTTTAATTGTTTTCTTTATTTTTTGAAAACATCATGTACTAAAAACAAAAGCAATTTTTTTTTAAGTCAACCACACTTTCTTGGGGAATAGTGATGCACCAAAAATAAAAACAAAACCAACTTCTTTTAGGAAAATAACTAATAAGAAAAATTTTTATCATAAAAATATTTAATTAATTTTTAACTTTTAAATATTAGAAAAAAATAGTAAAAAGACGATTTTGTCTAAAGCAAAGACTTTTAATGTAGGGTAAAAAGTTCAATCAACATTTGTAAGGCCCTTCACATTTTTAATATATTATAGATTATAGATATAGATATAGATTATAGATATAGATATAGATATAGATATAGATTATAGATTATAGATATAGATTATAGATATAGATATAGATTTAAATACATTGTTCAATATATTTTTAAAGTCATATATTCATTGATTGGAATATAATGAATTTATTCTTTTTATACATGCAACTTTCTTCTTTAACGTTAAGCACACGTGTAACACACTTACCCTGAACTAGTATCAAGAAAAATAAAGAAGGCCTCTTTTATTTTCCTTTATTTCGTTCAAAAGGGCATTTCATTGAAAAAGAAAAAATAAATATTGCGATTACCACATGAAACAATAAGACGATGTACATCTAATACAAGGTATTTTAAATTATAAATAAATTTTGCTGAAAATATATTCAATATATTTAGCATTATCGTTAAAAGATTACATATATATATACAAAAAAATTGTCGGTTCAGTGCAGCTATTTTTTTTTAACAAAATCAAAATCAAATAAAATATTATCAGTTTTTAAAAATTGAAAACTAAATCAAATCAAACCAAAAAAAAATTAGTTTAATTTTAGTTGATTTTATTCGATTTGGATCAATTTTTATCCAAACCATGAATAACCCTCCTACAACTATTAAACTTTTTTTTTTGTTGTTTTAAGTTTTGTACATTATCAGTATATAATATTTTTATACTATCAGGTAACATTAACATGCAATAGCAAGTAACCAACTTCTTTTCTATTTATTTTTTTTCCAAAATTTAAAAAATGTTTTTTTTTTTCCTTATACCATAGTTTCTATCTTTTGAAAACCTCTGTCTTTATAGGCCATATCTCCTCGAATAACTTAAACATTTCTCTCTCTTGCCATCCCTTTTTTATTGTATAAACAACAGCGAAAATTGAGTCTTGAGAAAAAATTTAATCCAAGGAAGAACTCTAAGTTAGTGAGAATGTTTATAGGAATATTGTTGCCATAAGAACTTGCAGCAAATTTTTAGCGAAAATCACAAAAGTTTTCAATTGTTAGATGTTTGAGACGTCGATAAATTATTTATTTAATATCCGTTTGAGGATTGCAGAATTACTTCAATGATTGATTTACTATGATATTGAGAGAATTATTCTTTAGTAAATAACCTTCAATTATAAAAAATTTTAGTGTTTAAGAATTAAAGTACTTTACTGATATAAAACATTTGGAAAACGTCATACTTTTGTAAATAAATAATGTTGGAAAAAAAGAAATTTTTTTTGGCTATTGACATTTACGATTCTGTTTCTTTTCTAATATCTTGTTTGGTCATATATTACAATTACAAAATAAAAGTAAATATTTTACCTTTGAAATTACTTGATGGTGTAAAAAAAAGTTATACACTAATAATACACAAAATTTAAGCTCTTCGTTTTATACAATAATTTAAATAGCCATTATAATTATGCCAAGACTGAAAGAATTTCTCCATCAGAAAAGAAAAGGAACTCTTTTAGAAGAAAAAATTCTCAAAATACTTGAACCGACTTGGTACTACTGTACTACCTTTAATAATTAATATTAAAGGTAAAATTAAAAAGAAATATTTAATGTTCTCCTAATGTTTTAAACTTACAACTATTTTGAGATGAAAGGCCTCGTAAATAGTATTTTCCTGATACTTACAACTATTTTGAGATAAAAGGACTCGTAAATAGTATTTTCATCATTCTTAAATAAGTGCTTCTTTTGCCTTTTAATTTTGTTTCTAAATTCGTGTTTATTTAAGTCTTCAAGAATAAATTAGTCATGTTCTTCCAAATTTGCCCTTAAAGAAAAATCTAATCAATGTCAACTTCGAAAAAAATAAAATTTAATTAGAGGTAGATTGATAAATTTAGCATTTATTTTCTAAGAATGAGTAATTTGTGTAAAGGTGTGCCCAACCAAAAGGAACACTTAGGGGTCGTTTGATTGGGAAATAGTTATCTGGGTATAATTAATTCCGAAATTAGTTATTCCAAAATTATCCGAGATAACTTATCCCACCATGCATATGGAATAACTCATCTCATCACTATGGTGTAAATGGTGGGATAGCTTACCAAAAAGTAAATTGTGTGATAAGTTATCCCGAATTAACTAATACCTCCAACAAAACATGGGATAAAATAATCCATTATTTTATCCCGCGATAACTTATTCCTTATACCTCACACCAAACAACCTCTTAGGGTGTGTTTGGTATGAAGAAAAATATTTTTCATGAAAGAAAAAAATCAAAAAAAAATTCATGAAAAACAAGTTATTTTCTTGCTTATTTTTTCATGTTTTGGTTGTAAGCGGAAAACATTTTTTGAAATATAAATACTAGTGCTTGATAGGAGAATGAAAAACATTTTCCAGAAAACATCTTTAGTCTTTGGCTAGATCGTAGAATTTTTTTTATAGGAAAATAGGTTCTTACCGAGGAACTAACCCCGATGATCGATCTAGGATCCGACTTAGAGGATGTTTAGATAAGCTTAATTTTTTGTCAAAATGGCTTTTAAGCCATTTTTAGCTTTTGAAAGTGTTTGATAATTTCCAAAATTGCTTTTAAAAAGTCAATTTTAACTTTTTAAAAGCCAAAAGTAAAAAGTAGCTTTCCCTATTTTTTTTTTTGGCGGCGGAGGGGGTGGAGGGGTTCTTATAAGCCAATTTAAGTAAATGACATATAACTATAACGCCCCGAAATATCATCTCGAGACGCCACACGGTGCCCAAGGCTACACGTAGCCTCAAGCTAACCATTTAAGCCAAAACACCACCCTTGGGTTCCAACACAACAACATACACACTAGTAAATATCATATCACATCGCACATGACACGGAATATCGTTAGACTGTACATATATGGAATGTCTATACACAAACCAATTCAACAATACACTAGTCTGACATAGCCTCTATACAGCAAAATCAACGAGCCATTGGGACAAGCCCCCAACTGACTCAACAGACCAAAGTGATCATAAAACAACAGCACCAAAACTAGCAACTTGGTCCTCGAACTATGAGGACTCACCACTGAAGGAACGTAGATGCGACACTCAGATATCACTGTCGCGGCTGCGGCTGAGTACCTGAATCTACATCATGGTAAGAATGTAGCCCATAGAGAAATATGTGGGTCAGCATAAGATACGTACTGAGTATGTGGGGGCGCATGCAAAATATAAATAATATCATAAATTTTGTAAAAACGTACATACGGACCATAATGACACACCTGGCTTGAGTGACATTGAATCATGCAACTCATAACATCTTAGATAGGAAATGTAGGAGAAAAACCTCATAAATCATTATAGATCATCACAGGCAACTTGACTTACCACATCAAAACTCGGAGTGACTCGGTATTTCAATAAACATGACTCTTATGGACAGGGGAGTTTCCTATAACCGACAACCCCACGTGAGCTACGTGAAATACCAACGTTTGAAACCCCCGTTGGCGGGAGCGTCATACTCTTTGCTAGGGAGTACAACCTTAAAACTGCAATAATCACAATCGGGCTCTATGGCCAATAATATCATCATCAAACAACCCTACGGTGGCACATAGGTTTGGGGAAATACCAAATTTCCCTCTCGGTGCTAAGTACTACTCCCCGATAAGCTTAGAACGCGTTAGGAAATCCACCACAACATCACAAGGGTCTATCAAATCAAATCTCTTTCTCATTTATCAAATCATATCAATTTGTGGATTCCTAACTCAACCCATTTTAGCTCAAAACATTTTAATCTTTCTCAACATCAACAAGGTGTCAATGCGTTGAACCCTAACCGACTCGACATTTGGACAAGGATATGAAGACTCAATACATAATATTTTCAACAATTTAACTCATCAAAACCATTCGGAAAATACCAAGACTCATGCAACTTCAATATCAACATTTCTCAATTTGCCATCCAACTCTCATTTAAAGGTACTTGAGACATCAACCCATAGTAGGGATATAGAATTTCCAATATCAATTATAAATTCATAATAAGGAAATAGTGGAATGATAGTATAAATCAAGGCTTAACAAATTAAATCATCATACACTCATAATCAAATACTTTTTGGACATAATTCCATCTCAACATCATACACATATCGGATGACATAATCCCATAGCTCATGCACAATAATATAAGATATAAAACTATATTTCCAGTTCATGGTAAAACATGTAAAATCTCATGTCAATGTAATTCAACAAAAATACCGGACACAAGATCGAAAGGATAATCTTGTTCAAAGCCCCACATACCTAAAAATGGAAGATGAATATGAACTTCCGACTCCAGAACTTTATTCACAAAAATAAAGGGTGCTTCTCGAAGACCTTAACATGATAAACTCGAATCCCAAATCAATTTGAAATTTCTACGGTTCAATCAAGAGACATAGAAGGATGAAATTTGGAGTAGTAGGGTTGGGGTTTGAGCATTAGGAAATTTTGGAGAAAAATGAGCTATTGTATGCTCTTAATGGACTTAAATCCATGGTTTACCAGGATGGATTGGAGTGGGAATGACCAAAATACCCTTAAAAATTAAATAATATTAAATCTGTCCTTTGATAGAGTGTTTTGATAGGCTGAAGTTGATCGACTGTCTCTTTTTGCTCTGAAGGCCAAATTAGATGAAACCCATTTCATTGGAAAGAGAACTTTCAGAGCTTTCTGTTGATATATAGTAGTTCACTCAGATCATTATGTACAAGGAGTTATGATCGTTTGAAGTTGACCCTAAAATTCGCCTGGCCTCAGTATTTTTTTCTTGCACATTTACTGTTCACCACTATTCACGGCTAGATCGGAATGATCATAACTCATCACTTGAGTGTCCGTTTTGGATGATCCACATATCTTTGGAAAGCTTATTCGATTCTCTACGCGATGAAGGGTCGCATATCCATAAATTCCATACAGAAAAATTATTAATCATGATAAAGAATAGAATTCAACACATTTTCGTCCGAGATCTTAACGGAAAATTTTTTTGGGGTATCACATCATCTCGCCCTTGGAAACATTCGTTCTCAAATGTTGATAGATAGGTCAAGAATACTATGAAAATGAGTATATAGAGAAAACACACAAGCCAAGATAAACATACCAATAGGGATTAAATCAAAAGAGAACGATACCTTTGACATGCTCAGGATTCGTAGGAAAGTGGTGGGGATATTTGGCGTGCATATTCGCTTCGGCTTCCAAGTAGCACTCTCCACGGATTGATTTCGCCAAAGCACTTTAACCAAAGGAACTTCCTTGTTTCTTCGCCTACGAACTTGAAAGTCAAAAACCTCAACCAGAATCTCTTCATATGAAAGACTATCTTGAATACCCGAACTTTCGGAAGGATCAATCACAACAAAATCACCAATAGACTTCTTAAGCATAGAAACATGAAAAATCGAATGGATGTTAGATAACTCTGCGGACAATTCAACCTTATACGCTACCTTTCCAATGCGATCCGCAATCTTATAGGGACCAATGTAACGGGGACTTAGTTTCCCTTTCTTTCAAAATATCTTCACCCTTTTCATGGGTGAAACTTTCAAGTACACTAAATCACCAACATCAAATTCAAGGTCTTTCCTCCTTACATCTGCGTATGATTTTTGACGACTTTGGGCGGTTTTCAACCTTTCTCGAATTAACTTAACCTTCTCCATGGCCTCGAACACCGCATCCGGTCCAGTTGAGGCAGCCTCACCAACTTCAAACCAACCAATGGGTGATCTACACCTTTTACCATACAAAGCTTCAAACGGGGCCATTCCAATAGTAGCATGAAAACTATTATTGTAAGCAAACTCGATTAATGCTAAGTGCTCATCCCAACTACCTTTAAAATCAAGCACACAAGCCCTCAACATATCTTCTAAAGTCTGAATGATCCGCTCGGCCTAACCATCTATTTGCGAATGGAAAGCAGAACTTAAACGAATTTGGGTACCGAGACCCTTCTAGAAAGATTTCCAAAACTGAGAGGTAAACTGAGTACCTCTATCAGAAATAATAGCCAAAGGGATTCCATGAAGTCTGATGAGTTCCTGAATATATATTCTAGCATAATCTTCAGCTTTATATAATGAATGCACAGGCAAGAAATAAAATAATTTCGTCAACTGATCTATGACAACCCAAATCGAATAATGATGGCGACAAGAAGGAAGCAAACCAACTATGAAGTCCATATTCACTTCTTCCCACTTCCAAGTAGGAATGCTAAACTCTTGCATCACTCCATTGGGCCTTTGATGCTCTATTTTAACCTATTGACACGTAGAACACTTCGCCATAAATTCTTCTATGTTTCTCTTCATACCATTCCACTAATAGATTTCTCGCAAATCATGGTACATCTTGGTAGCACCAGGATGGATGGAGTATCGCATACCATGCTTTTCCACCATAATCCTCTGCTTCAAGTTATCAACATCAAGAACACATAATCTTTCTCAGAGTCTCAAAACACCATCTCCCCCTTAGTAGAAAACCTTCACTTTTTGGTCTTTAACTGACTCTTTTAACCTGACCAAGGTAGGATCCCTGCCTTGCTTCTTCTTCACTTCTGAAACTAAAGAGGATTCAGAACCTCTTTACACTCCTATACTACCCTCAGCATCACCAAACAACCTAACTCCCAATCTAGCCAAACGATGTACCTCTCGGTCCAACTCCTTCTTACCAATCTCCACATGTGCTACGCTACCCATGGACTTCCGACTAAGGGCATCTGCTACTATATTGGCCTTGCCTAGATGATATAGCATGCTCATATAATAATCTTTCAACAGTTCTAACCATCGTCTCTGCCTAAGATTCAACTCCTTTTGGGTGAATACATACTGCAAGCTCTTATGGTCCGTGAAAACATCGACATGGACACCATACAAATAATGTCTCCATATTTTCAAAGCAAAAACCACGGCAGCTAATTCAAGGTCATGGGTAGGATAATTCTTCTCGTGAGGCTTTAGCTGCCTGGAAGCATAGGCTATAACCTTGCCCTTTTGCATCAATACACAACCCAAACCGACTCTGGAAGCATCGTAATACACCATAAAACCATCAACACCGTCAGGCAAAGTCAACACAGGGGCTGAAGTGAGTCGAGTCTTCAACTCCAGAAAACTTTTCTCGCAAGATTCGAACCAAAGGAACTTCACTTGGGCCAAATGGGTCATAGGAGATGCAATAGATGAAAACGCTTCAACAAAACGACGATAATAACCAGCTAGACCCAAGAAACTTCGGATATTAGAAAGAGAAATAGGTCTAGGCCAACTCTTTATAGCCTCTATCTTTTAAGGATCAACTCTAATACCTTCGAAAGAAACAACATGACCCAAGAAGGCTACAGAGTTCAGCCAGAACTCACACTTACTAAACTTAGCATACAACCGATGAGTTCGAAGAATTTCCAACACGATTCGGAGATGATGCGCATGATCACCCTCTCTTTGGGAGTAAATGGAGTAAATAAGAATATCATCAAGGAACACTATTACAAATAAATCCAGATATGGCCGAAATACACGGTTCATAAGATCCATGAAAGCCGCTGGAGCATTGTTAACCCGAAAGACATCACTAGAAATTCAAAATGACCGTAACGGGTTTGGAAGGCTATCTTGGGGATATCACATTCCCTAACCTTAAGTTGGAGATAGCCGAATCTAAGATCTATCTTCGAAAAGGAGCTGGCACCTTGCAATTGATCAAATAAATCATCAATTCGAGGAAGCGGATATTTATTCTTAATAGTAACCTTATTAAGCTGCCAGTAATCAATACACATCCATAAAGAACCATCTTTCTTACGCACAAATAGGATAGGTGCACCCCACGGGGACACACTAGGTCTGATAAAGCTTTTGTCTAAAAGATCTTTCAATTGCTCCTTCAATTCTTTAAGTTTCGCGGGAGCTATGCGATACGGAAGAATGGAAATAGGATGAGTATAGGGAATAAGGTCAATCCCAACTTTATCTCTCTATCAAGAGGTACTCCAGGGAGATCTTCTGAAAAGATATCAAGAAACTCATTAACAACATTAATTGACTGAATGGTCGAGGTTTCAGACTTAGTATCTTTAACCCGAACTAAATGGTGGATGCAACCCTTGGAAATCAACTTCCTAGCTTTGAGATAGGATATGAAACGACCCTTAGGAATCACAGAACTCTTGGACCATTCGAGGATAGGTTCATCAGGAAACTGAAACTTGACCACACGGGCATGATAATCAATAGACGCATATAGCATGAGTGAAGCCAATCCATACCCAGAATGATATCAAAGTCAACCATATCTAGCTTAATCAAATCAGCATACATAACCCGATGAAAGACAGTAATGGGACATTTCTTATACACCCGCTTAGCAATGACAGACTCTCCTACCGGAGTAGAAACTAAAATAGGCTTAGAAATTAGTTCAGGATCCATTTCAAAATTTACAGCAACCAGAGGTGTCACATAAGAAAAACTCAAACCGGGGTCCATCAACACATAGACATCAAAATAGAAAACATGAAGCATACCAGTGACAACATCGGGAGAGTCCTCCTGCTCCTGACGAGGTGGTATAACATAAAAATGATTTTGGCGTTGACCGCCAGCAGTACTAGATGAAGCACCCTGAGGAGGAACTGGATGGGCTGCGAGAGGCGGGGCACTGGTAGCCTGACTCTGGGGATGGGCATCACGACTCCGTTGTCTGGCATACGGGCAGTATCTAAGTATGTGGCCCAACTTGCCACAATCAAAACAGTCCCGCTGCCCTATATAACACTCCCCAAAATGGTTTTTACCACACTTAGCACACGAAGGAGGATGAGGCCGGTTGCTTACACTGTCCTGAGACCTGGAAGGTACCGACCTATTCCAAAGCTCCTGCTTGCCCCGATATATGGGAGCACTAGCTGAAGAAGGCTTAGGTATAAATGGACGTCTCTGAAACTGAGGGTGAATCCCTCCAGAAAATCTAGTCTAACCAGACCCCTGTTGCTCTGATCTAACTCTCTATATCCCTCTTACTCTTTCTCTTTCCTTTATCTTGTCTGACTCAATCGGTTGGGCGTGAATCATTAACCTAGGAAGATCAATCTCCCGGTTGATCATAGCAGATCTACATGGTTTCACCACATAACTCGACACCCCAGTTAGAAACTTGCTCATACTAGTCCTTGAGTCGGCCATTATATTGGGAACGTACTTCGATAGCTGATTAAACTTAAGACAATACTTCTTAGCTGACATGGAGCCTTGTCTCAAATTCATAAACTCCTCTATCTTAGCTTCACATAACTCAAGAGGAAAGAATCTATCCAAGAAAGCATCTTGGAACAATTGCCAAGTTACCGAAGCGGTATCTTTCTCTCTACCCTTATTCCACATCTGCACCCAGTCATAGGCAACATCCTTCAACCGATAAGAAGCCAACTCCACACTTTCTTTCTCGATCACATGCATTATCTGTGTAATTTTCTTCATTTCATCAACATACATCTGTGGGTCCTTACCTGCTCTCGACCCATGAAACTCTGACGGATTCATCCACATAAAGTCACAAATTCGTACTGCTGCCAAATTATTTTCCTGCGGAGGTAGAGCGTTGGCCTGAGTATTGGTGGTAACTGCCTAGGCTAGAGTCTGAAAAACTGCTCGAAATTCGGCATAGGATACCGTCTTATGTAACGGATCAACGGGTTGAGGTTGGTTGTTGTTTCCGCGAGCTCGATGTGGAGGCATTTTCTGTCATAAGAACGCAAACAATTGTAAGCATGATAGACTTTTGTAGAAAGAAAGAAATGACTTTTCCTAGAACGCCCTGCAGCCTCTTGATCATAGGTGTGGTGCACTACATACCGATGCTCAAGACTCTACGTAACGCGGCTTGTCAGACTCTCTAGGACTCTTCACAACCTTAGGCTCTGATACCAAGTTTGTAACGCCCTAAAATATCATCATGAGATGCCACACGGTGCCCAAGGCTACACGTAGCCTCAAGCTAACCCTTTAAGCCAAAACACTACCCTTGGGTTCCAACACAACAACATACACGCTATGCTAAGGATATATATATATATATAAGTACATATCATATCACATCGCACATGGCATGGAATATCCTTAGACTGTACATATATGGAATGTCTATACACAAACCAACCCAACAATACACTAGTCTGACATAGCCTCTATACAGAAAAATCAACGAGCCATTAGGACAAACCCCCAACTGACTCAACAGACCAAAGGGATCACAAAACAACAGCACCAAAACTAAAAACTTGGTCCTCGAACCATGAGGACTCACCACTGAAGGAGCGTAGATGCGACACTCGAATATCACTGTCGCAGCTGTGGCTGAGTACCTGAACCTACATCATGGTAAGAATATAGCCTATAGAGAAATATGTGGGTCAGCATAAGATACATACTGAGTATGTGGGGGCGAATGCAAAATATAAATAATATCATTAATTTTGTAAGAACGTACATACAGACCATAATGACACACCTGGCTTGAGTGGCATTGAATCATGCAACTCATAACATCTTAGATAGGAAATGTAAGAGAAAAACCTCAGATGAGCCAATTATCCACAGTATTTAACCAAAGATAAAATGGGACTCTACTAAGTGATACAGTTCAGAATCCAAGGACCGATGGATTGTGTATGGCTATTACCACTAGGAGTGGTAAGATGTTATCTAGTCTAAGATTAGGAGCATCCTCTCATACTGATACGGTTGAAATAGATTAAAAGATAGTTGATGAATCTTTAGTGGTGTCTATGGAGTTGGGAGGTTCGGAAAAGAAAAGTGCGGAAGTGGAACAACCACCTAAGCCAAAGAGTGTTAGTGATATGGAGAAAGGCATATGAAAGAAGGTAAAAGTTGCTCCAGTTGAAATTCCAAGGCCACCACCCCCATTTCCACAATGATTAAAGAACAAAGAAGATGAAGGCAAGTTTAACAAATTCATGGTTATGTTGAAGCAATCGACAGTGAATGTGCCTTTAGTTGAAGCACTAAAATAAATGCCCGAATATGCTAAGTTTATGAAAGATCTGTTGATGAAGAAAAGGATTATGAGCTATGAAATGGTAGACAATCTTTATCAATGCAGCGACATTGCTACAAGATCTATTGTTCAGAAAAAAGCTGATTCGGGAGCATTTACTATTCCATGTATAATTGGATCGCTAAAGTTTGAAAGGGCCCTTTGTGAACTATGGAAAGTATAAATTTTATGCCATTGGCGGTTTTCAAGAAACTTGTTTTGGGAGATCCTACGCCTACTAATATGCGGCTTCTAATGGTGTATAGATTGGTGAAAAGGCCGACTAGGATTCTACATGATGTACTTGTAAAAGTTACCGATTTTATATTTCCTGTCGATTTTGTAATTATTGATTGCAAAGTGAACTTCAAAGTATCCATAATTTTGGGCAAGCCATTCTTAGTAACTGGGAGAGTGTTAGTTGACATAGAGCTGAATGAGCTAAAATTAAGGATCAACGAGAAAGAAGTTAGTTTTGAAGTATGTTTGTCCATGAAACAACAAAAAGAGATAAGTGCCTTTTCAATTGTTGATGTATTCTACGAAGATGAGTGAGATGTACCAGTTATGGATAGGTCTACTGCGGAGACTATAGCTAGTTTGGTTGAACTTGGAAGCAAGGATCTCAGTGAATTTAAAGTGGCTAGACTAGGAATAAAGCATTTTCTTAATCCAACAAATGAGGTACAAATGGTATCATCGATGTATCTTGACGAAGTTTGAGTAGTCAAGATAATCAAGTTATGCCGCGACGTTAATTAGGCACTACATGGGAGGCAACCCATGATTTTATTTTCATTTTATCATGATAAATAAAAATACAAAAATAAGAGTTGAGCGACGATCAAAACTACGGCTCTTGGTGGGAGGCAACCCATCTTTTTAATTATTTTTAGTTATTTTTGATAAAGTGTAGGTGCATGAAGTACTAAGGAGGTGATTGGTACCAAATTTTATTTGGAATTGAGCCATATCAATGGTGGTAAGTTCAGGAGTAACGAGAACATTACAGGTAAGTTGGAGTGGTCAATTATTAAGGCTCGAGTCACGATTCGTATTAGAGTTGTGCCCCAAATTATGTTAATTTGACCCCAAAATTTTTGTGGTGCAGCTTCAATTTTTTGTGATTTTCAATGAGGTCTATGGTGGTAGCATAAGGATCGGGCCGATAAGCCCGATCTAGGATCCCACCATTGCCCTTGATGGGGGTGCGGGGGTGAAGCCCCCACGGTATGGACCTTTCACACTACCTCAATTAAAAGATAGAGTTGGCGTCAACATTGCCTAAGTCATTTTATTCCTTGTACGACACCTGATCTTGATTAGGTAATTCATTATGCACCTCTTAGCACTTAGCATAAGCCCACTATTTCACTTAGGCAATATCTTAGGTGGCGCTCAAGTCTCCTTGTGTGTTAAGTTGGGCGGCGCCTACCCTAGTTTAGGCGATAGCTTGTGTGTCGCATAACAAAACACATACCCTCACTATTTTAAGTTGGTGACTACCTATATAGCACCTAAGTCTACTTGTGCGATACTTTAGGCGACGGACACTTATGGAAAGGCGATGATTTATGTGGCTGTTAACATAAAGCATACGTACATTGATTCCCTTAGGCGCTAAGCTTTGCGTTGCGAACTTAAGCATTGGCTATCCATTAGGTGATGCAAACTACTCCAACTTCAACTAAATCCCCAAATTCTCTCTTATTTCATCATAAAACCATTCCTTCAACACACTCTTTTTCCCATAAGCTTCTTCAAAACTTTCAAAACCCAAAATCATTCACACTCTTTCTTCAATCTTTCATCTTCAAGGTAATTTTTTTACTTAATCCTTAGGTGTTGTGACTTTATATTGTAGTTGTTAATGGGTTTCTCGAGGATTATGAATTAATTTCTTGTCATGTCTATGTCAAAGAAAGATTTTGAACATCTTGGGAAAATAAACGCCAGTGTTGTAGTACTTTAAGCTTTTGCGTGTGATTGAATCATTCATAAATAATATAGTAGTTGTGTAGCTATTATTTCACATCTTACTTTGTTGAACATGGAATGTTAAAATTGGGTGAAAGTAATGGTATTTTGTATATCTTGATATGGTTGAAGTTGTAGGGCATGATTTGGTTCAAAAAGTGCTTCATTGAAATAGAATTGGGGGAATTGAAGTGAGTGAATTGTATTGTCACTAATAATGGTGCACCATGTCATAGTGTATGTCGGCAAAGTCTGAGTACCCAACAATAACACTTAATTAGTTTATACTAGCAAATTAAGTGTGGGGTGGTGACTTCACCACCCTCATCTTAACTGAAGTTAGTTCATTATGTGTGGCTGACGTGGATGATATGATGAATACAGGAAAAATGGCTCCAATGATAATCTCAATGCAGGTGGCATGACTTTTTATGTGGATGAGGAGTACTACTAGCCAGGTTCTTTATCTTGTTATCTGTACTGGGGACAGTGCTTAACTTAAGGGTGGGGTGGTTGGTTACTTTGCTATTTGCTTTGTAAGAAAATAGTACCTTCTTCTTAGTATACTTCTTTGATAGGATTAGTTATTTTATTTATTTTGTAGTACCTTCTCCTTAGTATACTTCTTTGATAGGATTAGTTATTTTGTTTATTTTGTTTCTTGTTGAATGTGTATTTAATTTAGTCATAGTTAGGTTCTTTTCTTGATGATGGATTGATGACGACCTTCTTAAGAGAAAATTAGTCATTTATTGCAAGTAAATGTTCTTGTGGATAACATGGCAGTGTAACTTAAGTATACGATGGATCATTATGTTTGAAACACCTAGGCTCTAGTTGTGACTCTTGTTGTAATTGTTGGCTTTATTTGAATTCATTTGATTGTTGGATCGAGAATCTATAATGCTCCTAATGGAGTTGACCATGTTCTAAAGAGTGTGTAAGACTATTGTATATTTCTTCTTACAACTGATGCTAGAACTTGCCTGGTGTGTGTGCAAAGTGAAATAAAGATTGTGAGTTTAGGAGATGATTTAGGCATTTCTTTGACCTCCATTCTTCATACCTTCTTTGACCTACCTTTGTACATTATCTTAGCTAGCCCCGTTGAGTCTTTATTTTGTTCTTTGTTAGCCTCATATGTAGCCTAATCTATTTTTTAATAGATTGTAATTTGATCTAAAAGCTCCTAAGCATTTTAATATAAAATCAATTTGAGTTAGCAGTTAGACAAATAAGAGGAAGAAGGTAAAATTAATGTCCCGAAGTCTATTTATTGGTATGTGCAAGTGTTGTGGTTAGGAGTAGCAAAAAATGTTGAAAAAAGTTCCAAATTTTAGCCCGGCATGTTGCAATAAACCTATTTTGGCCCTGATCCTTCTTGGACATTGTGCACCTCAACTAAGGCAAATCGCTTAAGTTGAGGGTGGATATTATAGGGGTGTGTAATGTGAATTGGGTTCAAAAAAAATTGAAAGAGTTGCATACTCCCCCCATAGTATTATTAATTAAGCTTAACAAGTTAGGGTGAAAAGCAAATCTGTGAAGATACCAGAAGTGGAAATTGGTTATTAGAGATTGGTCTTAATCGCATAATGTAGTGACTTAAAGCGTTAGGGAAGATAGTAACTATTTTTGGCCAAAATAGTTCCTACCCATCCCTTAGCCTAAATTACAACCCATAAAAGACCTATTTGATCCTAATCTTAGCATTCTGATATTAGTGGAGCACTACGCTAAGGGCAAGCATATGGTCATCAGTTGTAATTTGAGAATTCTTTGTGAGAGTGAGCGCAACTTGATTCTTATATCCATATTGTTAGAAATTGCATGATTGTGAGTGATTATAGGTAACTTTTTTGTTGTGAGGGCGTATGCTTGATGAAGGTTGGGTAATTTATATGATTTCTTTACTTAAAAGGTATGCATGAATTTTCCAACTTAATGAGGCTATCCTTAAGGGTAGGTTGTCTCTAGTAATGAACCATGAATTTACTTCTAGTTCATAATGGTTGTGTGAGGCTATTTGAGCATCTTGTTTTTCCTTCGTGGGTGTTAAGACTTGTGTAGTATGCATAAATGGATAAGTTGTTCGAGGATGAACAAAGCTTTAAGTTTGAGGTGGTGATCTTGGGTGTATTTTTACGCCTAAGCACCATAACTTACCCATATTTTAGCTAAGTTTAGAGAACAAAGTGCCTAGTTTCTTATGTTTTTACTCTACTTCTATGTAATTGAGCTAACCGATGTGATTAGCATGATTTCAGGTATTAATGAGGTATATGGAAACATAATGGCACTATATAATGCAAATGGAATATGACACAAGAGAGAGTAGCAGTCTGGACCAAATGTGGTGCCTAAAAAACTATGTCCAAGACTAATTTATCATTTAGAGTTGTCTAGGGACTTAGAAGGAAATTATAAGGGAAAAGTTATTAAAACTACTTGATGCTGAAAAATCACGTATTATTCATTATTCTGTATTATTTTTCCATTGAGAGTGGCAGCTTAGCACTAAGGGAGAAATGCAACTTCTTCTTCTCCACCAAAAATTGGGTTCACTTTTTGGTATGATGAATATTTCTATTGTGATTTCTGCTTTATTCATGAGTAGCTAAGCTTGTTAGTTAGGGTTATGGAAGCCTTGTAACATACAATCTATTACTTTGGATTTTTGAATTCATCATGCATTGATTTTCTTATATCATACTATCTTCGTTTATCTTGAATTCTCGTGGTTGCAAACATAGAGGATGTGCATTAAAACACAACTTGTTCGATAGAAAGGTTGTTGTTCGGAAAAGAGAGTAGTGATAAGAAAATAGGATTTCCAACCCCTATTTCATATGTTAATGCCTTAACTGGATTAACTACTTGGAGATTTCGTATTGTTTTTGTAAACACTTTTGATTCGAGAGAACTATAGTGAATTAGTCCTTGATGGTTGAGAAACACTAATATTATGTTATTAAATACAATACACTTCTCTATAAGCATGATGGATGTATGAATTTGTAAAGCCCATAGTTAGAAAGTATTGAAAACTACAAGGTGGACATAACCCTAGCTTGCTATTTTCCTGAATTTGAATACTACTACACATATCTCATCTTGTGGAACTGAAACCATTAATTTGTGAACAGAATCAAATCCCCCTATAGTTTTACGGAAACAAATGATTAAAAGTCAACTAATCTACGTACAACTTAATTAGAACCATATTCCTTATGGGATTCGACCCCAACTCAGTTGGGTTATATATTAGACAATGACCGCTTACACTCATGAAGAGAGTTGTAATTTGGGCGTATCAGTAGCTTTGGTGGTGTTGGTATTGGTGTTATTGGTGGTGGTGGTAATGGTGTTCGCGGTGTTGGTATTGGTGGTGTTGGGGGTATTATTATTGGTGGTTGTGTTGGTATTGGTAGTGTTGGTATTGGTGGTGTTAGTGGTGTTGGTATTGGTATTGGTGGTGTTGGTGATGTTGGGGTGTTTTATTGCCCAACAGATTATACAGCTGATGGAAATATAGAAGACCTGATTCAATTTCATCCAAGAGATGACCCACTTGTTGCAATGGGTGGAACATCTGTTGGAAGATCTTAAAATAGGTCTTCAAATAGATTCCCCATCTGTTTCAACAAGTGTATCAACTATAGGAATTATACAAAACAGCTCTTCCGATAGATTAACTATCTGTTGCAACAGATGTATCCGCTATTCGAAGAAAATTAACTAGTAGCAATAATGTTTTGATTTCTTCCAACAAAAGCCCATCTATTACAATAGGTTGTTAATCTGTTACAACAGATGGGGCATCTATTGGAATATTTTTTGTAGTGTGTTGTATTTATTAAAATTTTGTGCTACCTTTTTTTAAATAATTATCCAGACAGTAATTGTAATGTTTTTTTTTGTTTTTCTCTTGTTTTTAGGTAAAATATATCTCCCAAAAGAAAATAAAGTGAAAGTGGATCAACTTCTGACTAGCTAACAAAAAAGGCTAGAGTACAAATTGATTTGGAGGAGCTTTCTGAACAATCTATTTCAAGAAAAAGTGAAGCTGAGGAAAGGTATGAAAACAAAATTGAGAAAGATGGTGAATATAAGAAAAACGATGTTGAGGGAGGTGGGGAAGGTTCTGTCGAGGGTAGTAGGAAAAATAAAAGTGAGGAGGAAGAAGATGAAGATAAAGAAGAAGAGGAGGAAGAAGATAGATCTTCCAAGGAGAACGAGAAAGATGATGATAATGCATCATCAATGGGAGGTGAATTAAGATTGAAATCCAAGCATGATCTTTTCAAAACTGTTAGTATTGATAGGTTTTAAGTTGAGATGCTGATAGATAACCCTCCAGATTTAACCAGCGATTTTGTAGTTAAATCTGTTATGGGGAAACATTTTGATGATTATAGGAATATTTTAGGTCTAGCTGCTTTGGATACTTTCTTAACTGCCTAAGGACAACAATGCCCACTTCCAAATGAGAATGGTATATGGTCTTCTCAAGCACATAATCAAGTATGTGGGTGATGATAAAGATTTGAAGGAGGGGGGGGGGGGGTAAAAAGATGGATGAAGTCTGAATAACTACTGTGGCATACCGGTTTGTTTTGGCATGAAAGAGTTTTCCATTGTAACTGGCTTGAGATGCCATCATCCAGAAGAACCTCTCTTCAAGGAAACACCTAGCAACAATTCCAAGGATACAAGACACCCTAACCACCACCATCGAATAAAGGCAACACATTGTCCAAGTGATCACCCACCAAAACCAACAAAGGCAACAAAATATAAAAGGGTTGTTGGACATTGTTGGACATGGCTGGAAATCCCGAACATTGATAAAAATATATTAAGAATAAAGATATACCAAAGAAGTACAGGGAGAAATTGTGCTTAGTTTGGTTTTCCCATTCCACTATACTGACAAGAGACGTAAGCAAAGTCATAAAAGTTGATTTGTTGGTGCTTGCTCAAGATTTTAATAAATTAAATATTTATCCCTAGGGATATGACAGCTACAAGTTGACTGTCAAATATTTATTGACAAAACTATCTCCAAAGACGATCAACTTATACAGATTTTCGTGGGCATTCATGGTAAATATAATCACTATTTGCTTACTTTTGCATTAATTTATATTGAATAATTATTATAACTTTCTTTTGTTTGCCTCCTGTTTACATTTTTTAGGCTTGGGCATTTGAAGCCATTCCTCACCTCCGAAAGCATGTCAAGGATTATTTAGTTGAGGTTTCTCATCCAAAGATCCTTAGGTGTTTGGTTGCAAAGAGCAACACAAAAATTAAGGAGGTTTATCTCTTTAACCCTCCGGATGATGCAGTAAGTGTTCTTTAAAGTACAATAATATGACTCAAAGGAAGATACTAAAATAGATGGGCCATCTGTTGTATTAAATAGTTCATCTGTTGCAATTTGTCTTAGCATATTACCTATTTACAGCAACTGGTGCAACAGATGGGGAATTTGTTGGGACAGACGAGTCATCTTTTGCAACAAATTACCCATCTGTTGCTTTGGTTCTATCAACCTGACTAAACAAATCTGGCCGTGATGGATATCTCAAGTCCAACAAGGACTGGAGACCACCCCCAAATACCTAAACCACCGACTATATCGTACACCCTCTTGTCGGATGAATTCTGAACATATAACAAGATAAAATAATATAAAATTCAAGACATCATAATAAGTTTATATCCAAAACCAACCATCCACAACCAAATGACCAACCAATATGTCACGGCGAGAACCAGGGACTAGAGTAATGGGCATCCCAAGTCCAACCAGGACCGTGGACCGCCCCCTTAACCCAACCGAACCACCTTTAATCACCTTAGATGAGCTGAATTTAAAGCTTATAAAAAGATTGCGTAAATGCTCACATGAAGACTCTGGGATAGGGTCACAATAGTGACCGACCCAACCGAGTCTACCTGCATCAAACCAACCATCCATACCACAGTAAACATAAGAGAAGATCAAAATATAATATGACAATCAAACCCAAAATGTAATACAATGGAACAGTGATAAATCATGTCTGATGATGCCAGCCTCCCAGCTTATTCTAATTCCAAGGCCGACACCAATACCAATCCCATCCATACCAACCCTCAAAAGTACCACAAAGCTTCTATCCAAAAAGATACAAATATCGGGTTGGGACATGCCCCCAACCATGGCCAAAACCAATATCCAAAACAAAAGCAAAATGTCTAAGAATGTCCATATCATGAAATAGAGCCTTATAAAAAAATAAAAGCTCACCACTTCAATCCAAACATTATTCTTGAGTTAATCACTATATCGGAGGATTTAAACGGTCAGTTCCTACATAGAATGGGTATATAGCCGCAATAGATGAGTTAGCGAGTAACCCCTAACATGTATCTTAGGATAAGGATAAAGTAATTCTATTTAAAAAATCCAAGTAAAACCATCCATGATGTATACAACCATACATATATATATATAAGGGTCGGGAAAGGGAATATGTGTTTAGCATGCATTTAAAACCTTTTACGCGGTCTGTGTAACCTTGTTATTCAATCATACTCGTGGGTTGTATGGGTTTAGCTCCCCCTGCTGAAAGAGTCCCATTAAGTGTAGTCGCACGACCAGGAAATATCACATGGGATGACTAGTATATCCCTATAATATAAAACATGACACTCTCACGTGGTCATCAAAGACCCCTCAAATCGACAAGTATTATTTTCCAATTTTGGTTCCCTTGGAACCTCCACCTTCCATGGCTTAGTTACACATCCCGCCATTAATGCCTAAATTAAAACCATGTCCAAACAATCCAATTACCATTTATCACCAAGGCTAATTATTAGGGGTATTGTTGTACGAACCATACTTGCAAGATTTGTCCATAGCCAAACCATTTAGGTTAAGGGGACTCTCAAGTGCCCTTTTCGTTTACCATATAAACCTCTTAGGAGACTATCATGTTCTCCACAACTATAACCAATCATCCTTTAAACTTTGTAAGCCATTTAAACTAATTATAGTTTTATATATAAGCTGAAAACTAGAAAGAGTTCCATTTAAAGAAGTCAATGCAATAAATATATGTTTATAAGCATTTTATCAAACACCTTGGGGGCATAATACAACCAAAACCAATTCCAAAGACCATTAAACCATTACCATCCAATCCAATTTCCCAAAGCTATGATTGATGCATATAAAAGCATAACTAAACCATAACCAAGTCATTATAAACAAAACCCCCAATTAATATTTGAAAACCATAAACCATGCAACAGTGAGACAATGAAAACATCCATAAAATCCATGTCATTTTAGATTTAAGAAGTAGGGAAGAGACACATTCCTTATATTGACAAAGATGATGGAATAAAATCACCAATGCAATCCCTAAGTTAAAACCCTAGCTCTCTTTCCCCAAAAGATCTTGAGAGAATTATGATGTGTTTTGAAATAGTTTTCTAAGTGTTAATAAATAGAATAATAGGGTGAATAACGTCCTAAGTATATTAGAAGTCGTGGGTCATAATTAGGATAAGTAAGGAAATGTCTAGAATACCCCTACTTAAGTCCCTTAAAAACTTATGACAGGGATACTATTGACCCTCTTACGAGTCGTACCGTTCCTTATGATTGGTTTCCACCAGTTGTACCTATGCCTTAACCTTTGGATCAGACACTGTCTAGAATATGACTCATCCAACCAAGTCATAACCTCAGTATACGATCTGTACCCATGATCCATATCCCTAGCAGAATGAATTACCAGGAGGATCAAACACTGCCCACTATACGACTCACCAATACGGCTCATGTCAATCCTTACGACTCACACCCCTAAGTTTTGACCATTCCAGTGATCAAATCCATCCCACAAACTAACACTAGTCAGCTTATGATAGGACTATTCCACTCATACCCCAGCATACAGCATGTACCCTAGAGTTGTATCGGGTTTGGAGAACAGATTCCAAGGAAAATTTGTAAGGCCAAAACCCTAGATGTAACATAAAACCAATTCCAATACCAATACAAATACTGACACCGCCTATGCCCGTAGTAGTCTGACAAAGCCTGTTATCAAAATCAAAGAATATCCAGTCAGAACATACACCCGACCATAGCTAAACTAAAACCAAAAGGAATAATAAAGATATAAGGAAATCCATAGGGTGAAGTGTGGTCTTCTGGAGTAGGGAAGCTCACTATTTCAGTCTGACTCAAAATTTATCCCTAAATCACCATATTACTCAGCAAGAGGAATGGGAGTATAACTGGTTCTTGCATCGTATAGGGATACAATGTTCGAAGACGATTAGCAAGGTAAACGCAAGCATGTAACTCAGGGATAATAATAAAGTAATGTCATCAATCCAAAACCAAGTCAAACCAATGCATATAACTATTTGCAAATACATATATATATACACCATGCATGGAACAACTCATAATCGAGCTATGTCATAGGTGAACCTCAAGCCCATATGAACTGGAGGTTGCCTTGATAACCCAACCCAACCATCATCACATCCATCACAAGGGTCAATTGAATCCCGATCATATAATAAGATGGCGAAAACAATACTAGAAGTCATAACTTAACAATGTCTACCATTTCATAGATATCAACACACTTGAAAATATACCCTAGTCCACAGTCATCCACAATACCTCTATACAAACTGACATTTAGAAATGTATATGTCGGGATAAGCCCCCGACGATAGCCAAACCAAGTCAAAATAAGACAAAGGATAAAGATAGAAGATCAAGAAGGAATGTCTTTAGAAGTAAGAAAGCTCACCACTCCCAAGTCAATGCACATTGCTACGATCACCTAATCACTGTGTAGGAAGAGAAGATGATGCCCCAAAACCTATGTTGCATGGGGACATAGCATTCGGAGATAATTAGCGATTGAGCGCTGGTATGTAACTCTAGGATAAGGATAAAATAGCATAATCAATCAACAAAAAGTCAATATATCGTATTAAAACATATTCATGACCTTATCCATACATATAGGTATATCACATGCTAACAAGTAAAAAAGTCATAACAACATTCTCAAAGCACTCAATCATGAGACATGAAGTGGAGGACTCCAACCTTCCACACTTAGATTCAAATAGTTCTTATTAGGTATGGGACTTCAACCAAATTCACATGTCACTTTGAAGAAGGACTTTAACCACAAATACACTCATTAAGCAAGGGACTCTAACCACACGATCACATTCATTTAGGCAAGGGACTCTAGCCTTATGCCAAATTAGATAAGGGACTCTAACCAAGCCATATCATTTGGCGAGGCACTTCAACCTTAAGAGATCTCATTGTCCAAGGAACTTTAACCATAATCGATTTTATTAGGCAAGGGACTTTAACCTCAAGCCCTTTTATTAGGAAAGGGACTTTAACCTCAAGCCATTACGGCTATCATTAGTCGACACTGGGACTCCAACCCCTTATCCATACATATTCATCTATCAAATTAACACTCAAGGACTTTAACCCATTTAGAGAAGAACTCAACATTATACACGACCACATAGTCCTCAAGGGAGCCTTTGTTACTCAACCATTTCAATAGGCCAATACCTTAATTTAATTCATCATACAATCCAATTTATGGTCATCAAGGCCCTCACAAACTATTCACATTTCATTAGTAATCTTATACCACACTTTAGTTCAACACATAATTCAAGTTCATTTTTATGTTAAGGGACTTTAACCTCTCATTAACCATCAACCAACAAGGTCTTCAATTTCACCATAAATGGATCATAATATATATACAATATCATTTGACAAGTAGTCATACTTATTGGGCCATTGCACTAGTTCAACACATCACCAACATAGACGAGACAATTCACATAGACATTTTCGTATATGCATGTCTTTACCAAGGCCATTTTCATGATAGAAATCATCAAGAATAGAGTTACTCAAGACTCACATCTTATACCCCACACAACAAGCACCCGCATGTCCAAATCATCATCAATAACATTTATAAACACAAGTCTAAGCAAAAGTCAACATTATTCATTATTAGACAATAAAACCCTTTTTATTTGATTCCAAAATCACCATGTACACTTAATAATTCAAGTGTAAAATACATAGGTTTAAAGTTATTTATTAAGGGGAAGAGTTACATGCCTTAGACAACTTGATTCACCAAGAGTCTTGACTTCACTTTGCCTCTTGAAACCTTAGCCTCCAATACTACAAAGATGAGTTTGAGAGAGTGTTTAAGGTGTTTGATAGATCAAAATGGATGTTTAGGAGGCTACAAGCACTTATATAGTGAGGGGCTTATGATTTTAGGTATACGAAATGACCACAAGGCCCTTAGTTAGAAGCTGGAAAATGGACCCATCTAAGGGTGCAACTCACTAAAGGTATCGTACCATAGGGTACGAGTGGTTCCCTAACTCATATCCTAGGATTTTCCTAGGTAACCTACACTCTTAAGGGTACACCACACACCCTTTAGTCATATCCATAGGGTACGACTCAATCCCTAACTCGTAAGCTTCAACTATATCAAAAACACACTCAAAGTTCAAGTCCAAACTCTATACGACTCACTTGTTTGACTCGTACCCTTTGGTACGATAGAGGATGAGGTCACTTGTACCTAGGATAATGGTTACCCTCTCCACACTGCCTATGATACGAGAGGAGAGGGGAAAAAGCATATGACTCATATCCATGGGTTATGACTCATGCCCCTAGTCGTACCCAACTTAGAGACATCCAAATGAATAAGTTCTTCTCATGGTTCAAAACCTAGGTGTTTCAATTCTCCCCCACTTGGATCATTCATTCGCGAATGATGGGTAAGGCAAGTATAACATAAGTTAACATATTATCACACATCAAAACAACCTTCAAATAAGTTAAGGCAAAGCACACAACAAGGATAAAACATAACACATATTATGATCATCATCAAACAACCATTTCATTTCGTTGATCTTAGGACTCAAGCCTATCACTTACCAAAGATACTTGATCATTTCAACTTGGGAATTTAACCCATCAACTTATCAAGGATACTTGATCAACTCAAAGACTAGGGACTCTAACCCAACATCTATCAAAGACATTAATTAACTCAAGGTATTAGGGACTTAAAGCCATCACAACCAAAACACACATGATTTCAATGCATTAGGGATTGAACCCATGTTGTAAAACGACACAAATAAATTCAAAGATTAGGGACTTTAACCCATTTTTTATCAAGACATAAATCAAGGTAAGAAGATTAACACATACCTTTATCGTAAGTTCCTGGGCTGGGAAACAAATATAGATACTTGGACTGTATATCCTCTTCCGCCTCCCAAGTAGGTTCCTCATACTTTTGGTTCCTTCATAGAACCTTTACCGCATCCACTTCCTTCATTCAAAATTGGAAAACTTACCGATCCAGGATCCTCTCCTCATAGGACAAAGAGTCTGAGATATCAACATCCCTCAAGGAAACAACCAACGAAGGATCACCCTCATATTTTTGTAAAATAGAGACATAGAAAACTGGGTGAATGGAGTTCATGATACAAGGCAACTCCAACTTATAGGCAACATTGCCAACCCTCTTCACAATCAAGTAGGGACCAACATACCGTGAAATAAGCTTCCCCTTTTTACCACACCGCATGACTCCCTTCATGGGAGACACTTTCAAGAATACCCAATCACCAACACTAAACTCTAAGTCCCTATGCCTCACATCTGCATACGACTTTTGGTGACTTTGAGCGGTTTTCAATCTATTACGAATTACCTTCACCTTTTCTAAGGCTTAGTGAACTAAATTGGGGCCAAGTATCTTTCCCTCACTAACTTTGTACCACCTAATAGGAGTTCGACATCTCCTACCATACAACACCTCAAAAGGGACCATGAAAATACTAGAGTGGTAACTATTATTATAAGCGAACTCAATCAAAGGAAATTGGTCATACCAACTACCACCATAGCCAATCACACAAACCCGTAATATATCCTCCAATGTTTGGATGGTCCTCTCTGCTTACTCATCTATTTGCGGGTGGAAGGAAATACTAAGGCACACTCTAGTTCCCAAGCCTTTTGGAACAACTTCCAAAAGTGGGATAAAAATTGAGGACCATGATTCATGATTATCAAAATCAGAGCACCATGCAACTTAATAATCTCCGTAAGATATAACTTAGCATAATTTTCCTCCGAACAATCAATTCTCATTGGAAAAAAGTGAGTGGACTTGGTCATTCTATCAATAATGACCAAAATAGAATCACATTGATTCCAAGATCGAGGAAGACCAGTAACAAAATTCATATTAGGTTCCTCCCACTTCTATTGGGACAACACAACTTCTTGATACAAACCATCGGACCTCATGTCCTCAACTTTCACTTGTTGGCACACCATATACTTAGGCACATAACTAGGTGTGTTTTTCTTCATATTACCCCACCAATATAACTCTCTAAGATCATGATATGTCTTAGTGGAATCGGGATGAATAGCATAACGGGATTCATAAGCCTTGGCCATGACCTTGTCCCTCAATCCATTGACATCGAGAACACATAGTCTACCTTGGTATCTCAAGATACCATCACCGCCAATCACATAGTCCACAACTTTGTCTTGACCCACATTACTCTTCATCTTCATCAAGTCGGGGTCCAATGCTTGCTTTTACTTTATCTCAACAACAAGAGACGAATGAGATACCGATAGCACAAATACACCACTTTCCTCGGAGTATGCAAGTCAAACTCCAAGATTAGCCAAATGGTGAATGTCCCTCACCAATTCCCATTTGTCCTCATCCACATGGGTCAAACTTCCCATGGATAATCTACAAATAGCATCAGAAAAGACACCTCCTTTTTCAACTTCTTTTAAGTAAACATATTTTGGATACTCTTATGATCGAAAAAGATATCAACATGAACCTCATAAATATAATTTCACCAAATCATTAATGCAAAAACCATGGCTAACAACTCTAAATCATGAGTGGGTTAGTTAATTTAGTGAACTTTTAATTGCCTAGAAGCATAGGCCCCCACCCTACCATGTTGCATCAAAACATAACCGAGACCAATTCGAGAAGTATCATAATACACTACAAAACCATTATTACCTTCGAACAAGGTCTAAACTGGAGCCAGAGTCAATTTATCTTTCAACTTCTCAAAATACCCTCACACATATTCGACCACAAGAACTTGACCTTCTCTTGGGTCAACTTGGTCAATGGGGAATCTATGGTCAAGAAACTCTCTAAAAATCTTCTATAGTAACTGGTTGAACCAAGAAGCTCCAAATATTGGTTGGGCTCGTAGGTCTAGGCCAGTTCTTAACCATGGCAACCTTTTGGGGATCTACCGTGATACCTTCAATAGAGATGACATGAGCAAGAAAAGCTACGACTTTCAACCAAAATTCACACTTGGAGAACTTGGCATAACGATGATACTTCAAGGTTTTCAACACAGCACGGAGGTTATCTATATAATCCACCTCACACTTAGAATAGACTAAGATGTCATCAATGAAGACAATGACAAACATGACCAAAAATAGAGAAAAGACCCTATTCATTAAATCCATGAATGTCGTTGGGGCATTGGTCAACCCAAAAGACATGACAAGAAATTCATAGTGACCATACTGAGTTCTAAAGGCAGTCATAGGGATATATGCATCCCTAATTTTAAGCTGATGATAACTAGATCTAAGATCAATGTTAGAGAAGTACTTCATATCCTGAAGTTGATCAAACAAATCATCGATCCTAGGAAGAGCATATTTATTCTTTACGGCTACTTTGTTCAATTGATGATAATCAATGCTCATACAAATGGAACCATCCTTCTTGCGCACAAACAACATGGGAGTACCCCAAGGAGACACTCTAGGATGAATAAAACCTTTGTCTAATAGTCCTTCAATTTCTCCTTAAGTTCCATTAGCTCCACCAGTGCTATTCATTAACGAGGGATGGAAATTGGATCAGTGTCCAGAATAAGATCAATCCTAAAATAAAATTCCCTATTGGGAGGAACATTGGGAAGATCATCGGGGAATACCTCAAAAAATTCATTAACCATGGGAACAAATTTTAGAGAAGGCTCTTCCAAGTTAGAATCCTTAACTCGAACCAAATGATACAAATACCCCTTCAAAATCAACTTTTGATCTTTAAGATAAGAAATGAATCTTTCCTTAGTCACCAAAGAACCTCTTTCCCATACAATGACTGACTTATTAGGGAATTTGAACATGACCTTATGCGTTCGACAATCCAAGGAATCATAACACAAATGCAACCAATTCATCCATAGAATGACATCAAAATCAACCATGTCTAACTCTATCAAATCTACAAGAGTATCTCTATCACCAATAGATACCATACCCCCTATAGACCCTTCTAGAAATCACAGAGTCTCCTACTAGGGTAAATAGAAAAATGAATCGATAGACTCTCGGGACCATAATTAAGATTTAACATATAAGGTCACATAAGAAAGTATAGACCCTGCATCAAGAAAACAATATACATCATGGGAGAAAAGTCTCAACATACCCATGACAACATCAGGGGATGCCTCAGAATCCTAGTGAGTAGAAAGTGAATACAAGCAGTTTTGGCCAGTGTTGGTTCCAGAAACAGAAGCAGAAGCAGACATAGCACCCTTTAGAAAAGGAGTAGATGGATTATAAATAGTATCCCTATTGGCCCAAGAAGCTTCTAGAGAAGGGCACTCATGTTGCATATGCTCAATTTGACCACAACTAAAATGTCTGTTCCGCCTCTTCTCAAACTGACCATAATGACTCTAACTACATATTTTGTAAGGAGGGTGAGGTGGAGTCGACTGAGCACCACTAGCCTAGAGTTAGGCACTCTATGTCTGAAACCCACCACTAAACTAAGATCGATGATCACCCGACGACTTTAGGTAAGGAGAATGAACACTAGCTGAGGAGAAAGAACTTGAACTCCCTTACTTCTTTTGTGGCCACTTACCCCTATCTCTACTATTAGGCTTAAAAGACCTAAACTTACTCCCTTGCCTTTCACTAAACTCAACCTACTTCTTTTTCTCTTCTTCCACTTATTGTATATACACAATCAACCTAGAGATATCTATATTTTCAATCAACAAGGCTACCTTTCTCTCAAGGACTAAATCACAGGACAATCCTGAGATAAACTTATGCATCTTAGCCCTCATGTTAGAACCACCTCGGGAGCATACCATGACAATTGATGGAATTTCAAGGCATACTCTTGAATGGACAGTTTTTCTTGCTTAAAGTTCACAAATTCTTCCTCTTTCACTTCCCTCAACTCTTGAGAAAAGTGGTGGTCTAAGAAAACCTCAGAGAAATCCTCCCATATGGCGGGACTATCATCTACTCCTCTAGCCAACTCCTACCCTTCATACCATTGGTACGCTACATCTTTCAATTAGTAGGAAGCAAACTCAACGACTTTAATTTCCAAATCATCCATGATTCGAAAGATCTTCTCCATTTCATCAAATAAGCCTTAAGGATCTTCCTCAACCTTCATACCCAAAAACATAAAAGGTCTCAACCTCATGAATTAGCCAATTCTTATGGCCTCAGAATAAATAGTAGTTGGAGTACCACACTCTAATTGAGAGACTACCAATTAAGTCAAGAGATTAATAGAGTGATCAAATTTGGCATTAGTAGCATCTCTTTGAGGTGACAGAATGGGAGGGTAACTCTCATAGTCGGGGTTGGTAGGGACAGGTGGAACCCCACAAAGATATTTGGCATATCGTAGCCCTAGCCCAGGTCTAAATTCTAAAAGTTGGACGAGCTTCATCTATAGGGCCCTATGAAGGGTTTGCCTGAGTCTCAGACCTCCTTGGAGGCATGATCTGAAAGATAGCAAGCAAAAAGCAGAGGAATATAAGGCCTTAGACTCTATAGCTTGAGATTGAAACACAATAAAGGGAAATATTTCCTAAAATATCTCGTAGCCCCTTTTTTATAAGTGTCGCATGCTTCACACCCTTAAAAGAAACTTTACTTAACACAGTATTATTGACACCCAACTGACCATGAACCTAGGCTCTGATACCAACTTAACACGCCCCAAAACTGGGCCATGTCGTTGGGGCACCTCAAGCCCATATGAATCAGAGGTCGCCCCGATAACCCAACCCAATCATATCACATCTATCACAAGGGTCAGGTGAATCCCAACCATATAATAAGATAGCAAAAACAATAATAGAAGTCATAACTTGACAATGTCTACCATTTCATAGATATCAACATACTAGCCAATACACCCAAGTCCATAGTCATCCACAATACCCCTGTACAAACCAACATTTAGAAATATATGTGTTGGGATAATCCTCCGATGATAGCCAAACCAAGTAAAAATAAGACTAAGTCTAAATATAGGAGACCAATAAGGAATGTCTTCTAAAGTAAGGAAGCTCACTACTTCCAAGTCAATACACGAACCATTTCAATCACCTAATCACTATGTAGGAAGAGAAGGTGATTCTCTGGCCCCTATATCACGTGGGGACATAGCGTTCGGAGATTGTCAACGGTTGGCGCACTAGCATATAACTCTAGGATAAGGATAAAATAGCATCATCAATCAACAAAAAGTTAATATATCAAATTCAACCATGTTCATGACCTTATCCATACATATAGGTATATTATATGCTAACAAGTAAACAATTCATAACAACATTCTGAAAGAACTTAATCATGAGACATAATGTGGAGCACTCCAACCTTCCGCACATAGATTCAAACAATTCTTATTAGGTAAGGGACTTCAAACACATTCATATTTCACTTAGATAAAGGACTTTAACCACATATACACTCATTAAGCAAGGGACTACAACCACACACTCATATTTATTTAGGTAAGGGAATCTAACCACATGCCTACATATTGATAAAGGGACTCTGCCTCATGTCGTATTTGATAGGGGACTCTAACCGAAGCTATTTAATTTGGCGAGGCACCTCAACCTCAATAGATCTCATTGTGCAAAGGACTTTAACCACAAGCAATTTCATTAGGCAAAGGATTTTAACATCAAGCCCTTTCATTAGGAAAGGGACTTTAACCTCAAGCCATTACGACTATCATTAGTTGACATTGGTACTCCAACCCTTTGTCCATACATCATCATCTATCCAATTCACACTCAAAGACTTTAACCCATTTAGATAACTCAACACTATACATCACCACATAGTCTTCAAGAGAGCCTTTGTTGCTCAACCATTTTAATAGGCCAATGCCTTAATTAAATTCATCATACAATCCAATTTATGGTCATTAAGACCCTTACAAACTATTCATATTTCATTAGCAATCTTATACCATATTCATACCACACTTTAGTTCAACACACAATTTAAGTTCATTTTCATGTTTAGGGAATTTAACCCCTCATTAACCATTAACCAAAAAGGTCTTCGATTTCACCAAACATGGCTCATAATATCTTTACACTTATCATTTAACAATGATTTATACTTATTGGGCCATTTTCCTAGTTCAACACATCACCAACATAAGACTAGACAATTCACTTAGACATTTTCACAAAACACCTTGTGTGCATGCCTTTACCAAGGCCATTTTCATGGTAGAAATCATCAAGATTAGAGTTGCTCATGACTCATACCACACACAAAAAACACCTACATGTGCAACTCATCATCAATAACATGCATAAACATAAGTCTAAGCAAAAGTCAACATTATTTATCATTAGGTAACAAAATCCTTTTCATTTAATTCCAAAGTCACCATGTACACTTACTAATTCAAGTGTAAAATACATGGGTTTAGAGTTATTTATTAAGGGGAAGAGTTACATGCCTTAGAAAACTTGATTCACTAAGAATCTTGACTTTACTTTGTCGCTTGAAGATCACCCTTGAAACCCTAGCCTTTAGTTCTTCAAATATGAGTTTGAGAGAGTGTTTAGGGTGTTTGGTCCATCAATATGGATGTTTAGGAGGCTACAAGCACTTATATAGTGAGGGGACTTAGGGTTTTAGCATAAGAAATAACCACAAGGCCCTTAGTCAAAAGTAGGAAAATAGGCCCATCTAAGGGTATGACTCACTAAAGGAACCATACCCTGGGTATGAGTGGTACCCGAACTCGTACCCTAGGTTTCTCCTATTTCATCTACACTCTTTAAGGTATGACCACTTACCCTGAGTCGTATCCAAAGGGTAAGACTCAACCCCTAACTCATATTCTTCAACTATATCAAAAATAGTTTACTCAAAGTTTAAGTCCAAACTCTATAGCCAAACCAAAACCAAAAGGAATAATAAATACAGAAAGAAATCATAGCATGAAATGTGGTCTTCTAGAGTAGCAAAACTCCCCACTTCAATCTGACTCAATAGTAGTCCTCAAATCACCATATCACTGAGCAACAAGAATGAAAGTATGGCTAGTTCCTGCATCGCATAGGGGTACAATATCTGAAGACGATTAGCAGGGTGAACGCTAGCATGTAAATCAGGGATAAGAATAAAGTAATGTCATCAATCCAAAACCAAGTCAAACCAATACACATAAGCATTTGCAAATACATATATATATATATACCATGTCAGTACAAGGAACAAGGTTTAGAATAATCATTAAATATTTAACCTGGATTGTGTAGCTTTACCATCATAAGTCCACACATGGGCTATATAGGTCCAGTGTTACCCCTTGGATGGGCCCCAATGCATGTTAGCCGCACAAATTGGAGATATCATAGATGGCCATGGATTTCCTTGTACCTTTTACCCGATATGATACTTATATACATATATAGACTAAAGGATTCCCTTGTACCCCATAAGCACATGGTCATCAAGACCAACCCTCATGTCGGTAAAAATGAGTTCCCAGTTTTCGTCCTTTAGACTCATACCTTCACGGCTAGATATCACAACCCCCATTATTTCCTAATTTAAGTATTTAACATATAGCCAAACCACCAATTCTAGAAGTCAATTATTAAGTGTTATCATCGTACCGACTATAGCTTGCAAAAATGTCATTAGGCAACACTTATGGGATTCCTATGTACCCTGCAGACTCCATCATTAAGATTACTTGGGGGATTCCCATGTACCCCTCAAGGTTTTCAAAATCATCGTAAACCATTTAACTATTTATATCGTGCATTAGTTTTAAGAGACAAGCCAAGCCATGTGATAATATATAAACCAAAAACCAATTATGTAAATGGGTTGAATTTATTACTAATTTCCATACCAAAACAATCAATTTGGGGATTCCATTATACCCTTATTTCCATCCACCATTCCTATGCACCCCAATTCATTTGTCAACCATCAAATTAAACACAATAGTTTCATAGATAACATGGATTAACCATTTAAACAATTTATATTAAAAACCCTCAACCCATAGTTTAAAACCAATCATCAATATTCCATTCGTAATAGTTCAAATAACATGCTTTTAAAAAATTGACAATTAGGGAAGAGTAACATGCCTTAAACACCAAAAAGTGCGAAGAGAAATCACCCTTGAAACCCCTAATTGTGATGCTTGAGTGAAACCCTAATTGCTCTTAACCTTGAGGATTTGGGAGTACTTTGAGAGTTATTTGATGTGTTTTTTTTATAGATAATGATGCCCTAAGAAAGTTATAAGATGTGGATTACAAGTTGGGCAAGAGAGGAAATGTCTAGAACGCCATCTACTTAAAAACTAGATAAAAGCCGTCATTGGTTATGAGTCAACCCCTTGACTCGTACCCATACCTTACAACTCGAGACCACGAGTGGTAACAAAGACAGTGACTAGGACCCCCATACATTTCCCACCTTACGACCTTACTAAACAACTCATAATGAGATCTTACGACTTGTAAGGTCTAGTCGTGACCAATAAAAAACCTAAATGATTTGAACACTGGAAATCCTAAAATTTGAACCTACAACTCATAACAAATCCTCACAAATCATAGTGAGCCACTCATGCTCAGAGCAAAACCAAGCCACAAACTTACTAGTTTGGTTATGACTCATCCTAACGAGTTGTCAAGACACCCTAAGACTTTGGGAATCCAGTCGTAACCAAGGCAGTGACCCCAAAGTTCAAGAATTTTCAAGGGACAAAAATTTGGGGTGTTACATTCTCCCCCACTTGGATCATTTGTCCTCGAATGATGATTCAAGGAAACACAAACACGATTGGACTCCATATTCATCAACTCTTACCTTTAATTAAGTTAGAAAACAAAGATGCCAAGGAAATCACCCTTTCCCTAGACAAAGTCAAAAAACAAAGATGTTAAGATTAACGACAACTCAGTCACGATTATCTGAGGTGGAGAACAAGAACAGATACTTAGATGTTCTCTTCAGCTTCCCAAGTACCCTCTTCAACCTTGTGGTTCCTACATAGAACCTTTACTAAAGCTACTTTATTCATCTACAACCAACGAACTTGCTAAACCTAAATTTCAATGGGGACTTCATCATAAGATAAGGAATCTGAAATACAAATATCCATGATTGGCACAATCAGCGATGGATCACCCATACACTTTCTCAACATTGACACATGGAACACCTGGTGAATGGAACTCATACTAGGAGGTAACTCTAACTCATAAGCAACGCTACCAACCCTCTTTAAAACCAAGTATAGACCAGCATAACAAGGACTTAATTTTGCCTTCTTACCAAACCATATCACCAACTTCATGAAAGATACCTTTAAGAATACCCAATCACAAACCTCAAACTCTAAATCCATATGCCTCATATCTGCAGGGGACTTTTGGTGAATTTGGTCGATGTTAAGCCTATCCCAAATCACCTTCACCTTCTCCATGGCCTAGTAAACTAAATTAAGACCAAAAAAATCATTTTCACCAACTTCATACCACCCAATAGGATAACGATAGCTCCTACCACATAACTCCTTAAAAAGAGCCATACCAATGCTAGAATGATAATTATTATTATATGCAAACTCTATGAGGGGAAAATGATTGACCCAACTACCACCATAGTCAATCACGCAACCTAAAGAATATCTTCTAAGACCTAAACTATCCTTTCCATTTTCCCATCTATCTGTGGGTGAAAAGCAGTACTAAGGCTTACCTTAGTTCCCAAACCTCTCTAAAATAATTGCCAATAGTGAGATAAGAACTGAGTACCACAATCCAAAATAATAGAAACTAAAGCACCATGTAACTTCATGGTCTCTCCAAGAAACAACTTTGCATAATGCTAAGCCAAATAATTAGTCTTCACTGGCAAGAAATGAGCAGACTTAGTCATCCTATCCATAATGTTCCAAATTAAATCAAACTAATTCAGAGACCGGGGAAGACCGGTAACTTAATCTACATTGATTACCTCCCATTTCCATATAAGCAACTCAATCTCTTGAGATAACCCACCGGGCCTTAAGTGCTCAATCGTCACTTATTAACACACCATGTATTTAGCTATTAAACTGGCCACATCTCGCTTCATATTGTTCCACTAATAAATCTCCTTAAGATCATGATACATCTTTGTTAAACTAAGATGAATAGTATAACATGACCCATGAGCCTCAACCAAAATCCTTTCTCATAATCCATCTACATCGAGAACACATAGTCTACCTTAGTACCTCAAGATACCATCACAATCAGTTTTAAAAGCCATTACCTTTTACTAACCTACATCTTCCTTAATCTTCATCAAGTCAGGATCCAATACTTCTTTCTCCTTTATTTTAGTACCAAAAGATGACTGTGTCACCTTTTTCACAAACATACCACCATTCTTAGAGTCCAAGAGGCGAACTCTAAGGTTAGCCAAATGGTGAATATCTTTCACCAATTCTTACTTCTCCTCATCCACATGAGTTAAGCATCCCAAAGATAACCTTCTAAGAGCACCAGCAACCACGTTAGCTTTTCCTGGGTGATAGTTAAGGCTCATGTCATAATCATTAAGCAGCTCAAGTCATCTCCTCTGCTTGAGATTAAGCCCTTTCTGGATGAAAACATATTATAGGCTCTTATGATCTAAAAAGATATCCACATAAAATCCATACAAATAGTGATGCCAGATTTTTAAGGTGAAGATCATAGCTAACAACTCCAAATCATAAGTCGGGTAATTCTTCTCAGGCACCATCAATTATCTAGAGGCGTAAGCTATCACTTTGTCATACTGTATTAAAACACAACCAAGTCCCATATAGGACGTATTGCAATAAACCATGAACCCATCATTAACCATGGGCAACTTATCTTTTAGCTTCTCAATATTACCCCCACAAGCGTCAGACCACAAGAACTTTACCTTTTTCTGGGTCAACTTAGTCAACGGGGTTGCTATAGTCGAGAAACTTTCCACAAACCTCTTATAGTAATCAGCTAAACCCAAGAAGCTTCAATTAACGATTGGAGTCATGGGCCTAGACCATTTCTTAACTATTGCAACTTTCTACATGTTACCATAATCCCTTCACTAGAAATGACATGACCTAGAAAAGTAACAGCGTTCAACTAGAATTCACAAAAATTTAGCATATAATTATCAATCTTTCAGGGTCTACAACACGATGCGGAGGTGATCGGCATGATCCGCCTTACTCTTAGAGTACATCAGAATATTATCTATGAAATTAATGATAAAAAAATATCTAGAAAATAATGGAAAACCCTATTCATAAAGTCTGTAAATATCATCGTGGCATTAGTCAACCCAAAAGACATGATGAAAAATTCATAATGACCATATCAAGTTTTGATGGCAGTTTTAAGGATATCCACTTCCCTAATATTTAACTAATGATACCCAGATCAAAGATCGATCTTAGAGAAAAACATAGAACCCTAAAGCAAATCAAACAAATCATCTATCCTTGGAAGAGGGTACTTATTCTTTACCATCACCTTATTAAATTATTGATAATCAACATACATCCGAAGAGAATCATCCTTCTTCTATACTATAACGCCCCAATTTTTTGAATCAGAATGCTACACGATGCTTATGACCCCGAGGGACCACAAGCTAACCCATGACTGATATTTGTACCTGTATACTACAATTCATGACATAATAATGCAAAAAATATGCACAACAGGCCATAAGGTTCAATTGAATTAATATCACATCTATATGGGCGAAAAATACCCAAAACAACTAAAAACTAAATCCGAAAGCAAAATCTGAGTGTAAATATGAAAGCCTCTAAGTAATGTCTAAAATAAGGAGTTGAAGGAACATGTCTCAAACTAGCTTCATAAAACTGAATTGAAGAAATAAATAAATAAATCAAATAATGTCTTCCTCGAATGAAGAGGACTCACTGCAACTCTGTATGCTGAATGCGACTGCTACTGCTATTCTGGGACTCGTGCCTTTGAACCTATGGTGTAACATTAAAAGAAAGAACCATAGCAGAAATACATCAGTACAACTGGAGTACTGAGTATACAAGTAAGGTAGGCTAATGCAAAGGGTTTACATGCATGAATAATACTATTGATTGACCGATATGAACGTAAGAGTGTAAATATACATACAAGTAACTAAGATTGTGAGTACGTAATGGCTAAATCTGTACGCTAATACATGGTTGGAACCATAGTTCTGATAACATGGATGACTGTATCTGACAGCCCAAAATCTGGTTGAACTCTCTGAGTTCTGTGTTATAACTGAATATGACTGTATCTAACAGTCTTGGTATATTGATATTTGAAGAACTGTCTGAGTTCTTTTACTTAGACTGATACTGAAAATATGGGAGGTAGTTGTTTAACCGACATGCCCCATGTATACCATTACTTCTAAGCTGGAGCCCAATCTCTGCCCCGACTGGAGGGGTGTCAATACCATGCCACTGGTAAGGACAGTTGTGAGTGACCTTTATCTAGCAGGTACTCAAGGTGAGAATAGTGGGACACTAAATTGACAGGTTAAGCCACCTCATTAACCCTAATCTGATAGGCTAAGATATCTCAACCAACACTGGCTACGTAGTTCTAGAACACAAGGATGACTGCTAAGAATCACACCCTAAACTAGTAGGTGAGTCCCCATCCTCGGGTTTACTCAGTGCTAACTTCTACTCCCATCTGAAGAGACTAAACATAATTCAACTGACTGTACTTGGACAGATTAACTGACTTCCATTGACTGATGGAGTAGTAGTATTATCTGAGAGTTATCTGAGATCATAAGATTTCTGAGGTTTCCTGAGTCACATGACTGACTGAGTTCTATAGATTATAGATTGACTGAGATTATCCTAACAACATGACATGGCTCTAGGCACACAACTATGTTTTTCGGGTACGAATACCCCCAGGACTCGATAGAAGGAAACTGACACACATGACCTGACTTGATCACAAGATTTGAGTCCACAATTCATAATATCATAAGTAGGGGATAGCGTGCTTCATAGGTTTATTCAACATATCAACATGGTAGGAAAACATGGATATATTTCATATACATAATTCATATCTCAATCATCATACATGCTTCATGACACCACCATGAAATACATAAATAACATGGAAATTCATATTGAAGTTTATAGCTAACATGGACTTGTTATTTAGATGGCATGGAATTATGTACATAGGAATTTATAGCTTCCTAGGCATTTTATCAAACACCTTACATGCATTCTCTAAGGCATAGGTGGAGTTCATACTTGCATTATATCAAACCACCTAAAATTCATGATTTTCAACCAAAAATCACATATATTCCATGCAAACATTCTTATATATCATCTTGAAACTTAAACAAAAATCGTCAACATGTACATACTCATATCACCACAAAAAGTTTACAAAATAATATTTAAAACATAGTTCTTGAGCTCTATGAATGGATTGGATCCATAGATGAACACTACGCATACCTTAGAAAGGAAGCCTTGATGATTTGCTGGAGAGTTCTTGGATTGAAAAACTTAATTCTCAATTATCTTGGAAAAAGGTTTGAATCTTGCTTTTGAGAGATGAGTTTGGTGGAAACCCTAATTTTGTGATTGAGAGCATAAGAGAGGGTTTTTAAGATGCTTAACTGAAGAAAAATGGGAAAATTTATGCCTCTTTCGGGTTATAAGTCGTGGAAGGTGAAGAAAAATATAAAAATACCCTTATGAAATAAATTCCCAGTTGCTGAAAATCACTGCTGACGACATTTGTGACAAGGTGTCAAAAATGTGGTAAGCTACCACGAATGTCATCACTTAGGAGCTAGTTTCTGCCTAAGGCTGACGACCTTCGTGGTAGGGAATCACAAGTATGGTAAGCTACCACGAATGTCGTCACTTAGGAGCTGGTTTCTGCATAAGGCTGGTGACCTTCGTGATAGGGCATCACAAGTGTGGTAAGCTACCAGGAATGTCGTCACTTAGAAGCTGGTTTCTGCCTAAGGCTGACGACCTTTGTGATAGGGCATCATAAGTGTAGTAAGCTACCACGAATTTTGTCACTTAGAAGCTGGTTTCTGCCTAAGGCTGATGACCTTTGTGATAGTGCATCACAAATGTGGTAAGCTACTACGAATGTCATCACACTATTTCCAGCCTAACATGCTGGAGTAAAATAGGAATAACTCTTTGGTCCGATATCGGATTTAGGAGAAATTGGTATCATTGGAAATGTAATTCAATTATCTATCTGTTGATAGGTGATGGGCTCAAAAATTCCAAGTATAATGATAGCTATGCTTATTTGAATTGACTATACCAATATCTTTCTCAAGAATTCAATCGGTAAGGGATGTTTTGATTTGTCTAATAGCTAGGAGTTATTTGAAACCTTAATAGAAATCTAACCTACTCATAAAACTATAAAAGAACCAGATGTACTATGCATGAGCATGGTACATGGCTCTAATATTGGTTTGGATTTTTTGGGGTATTACAATATCTTCCCCCTGGAAATATTCGTCCTCGAATGATGACTGCTTGAGAGGGGAGAAAAGATAAACGATGCATACACTGATCATGCTCAACTGGCACATGATTTTAGGACTGAATTGAATTCTAAACTGAATATATCCCAACTGAACATGCATATATGATGCGTGACTGATAAGCTGAACTCATGAATGCATGATAAGATATGTACTGATACTCCATACCAATTTTATATTGGAATTTTGAACATGTGACTGAATAAGCTTGAGAAAAATGGTTACCTAGAGCTAAGTCTGAATTAGCGGAGAAAAGATGAGGGTACTTGGTTCGTATGACTTCTTCTGCTTCCCAATTAGCTCCCTCCATGGACTTATTCCGCCAAAGAACCTTGACTAGAGGGACTTCTTTATTCCTCACCCTATCGACTAGAATTTCTTCATAAGAGAGGCTATTCTAAATGTCAATGCTCTGAATAAGGACTACAACTACTGGGTGACCTATGGACTTCTTGAGAAAAGAGACATGAAAGACTGCATGAACTGAGGGTAGATCTGAAGGGAACTAGAGCTCATAGGCTACCTTGCCGAAGAGACTGAGAATCCTGAAGGGACTGACATATCGGGGACT
The DNA here is from genome assembly GCF_002878395.1 of Capsicum annuum. Classification (NCBI taxonomy): domain Eukaryota; kingdom Viridiplantae; phylum Streptophyta; class Magnoliopsida; order Solanales; family Solanaceae; genus Capsicum; species Capsicum annuum. Next base: position 74,106,846 of record NC_061118.1, on the reverse strand, counting down.
GAGCTTTCCCTTCTTGGCGAATCTCTTCACTCCCTTCATAGGAGAGATCTTGAGATAGACATAGTCATCGACCTCGAATTCGAGATCTTTTCTACGAACATCTGCATAAGACTTTTGTCGGCTCTAAGCAACCCAGAGTCTTTCTCTGATTAACTAAACTTTCTCTAAGGCATCGAATACTAAGTCAGGCCCTATGACTGCGGTCTCACTAACTTCGAACCAACCGATCATAGACCCATATCTCCTACCATAGAGAGCTTCTAATGGAGCTATCTGAATACTGGAGTGATAGTTGTTGTTGTATGCAAACTCAATCAAAGGCAAGTGGTCATCCCAGCTTCCCTTGAAATCAATTGCACACGCCCTTAGCATATTTTCTAGGGTCTGAATGGTCCTTTCTTCTTGACCATCTGTCTGAGGATAAAACATTGTACTGGGATGAACTTGGGTACCAAAACCCTTTTGGAACGCTTTCCAGAAGTGAGAGGTGAACTGGGTACCTCTTTTTGAGATGATAGATAGTGGAACACTATGTAATCTAACCAATTCGTTGAGTAAGAGGTACAAACTAGAAGGAAATGAGCTGACTTGGTCATTCTGTCTACAATGACCCAAACTAAATCATGCTGATGACGTGTTCTAGGCAAACCCATCACGAATTCCATGTTCACTTCTTCCCACTTCCAAGTAGGAATAGTGAACTCCTACATGGAACCACTAGGTTTCTGATGCTCTATCTTAACCTGCTGACATGTAGAGCACTTAGACAAACTCTGCAACGTCCCACTTCCTCCCACTCTACCAATATATCTCCCACAAGTTGTGGTACATCTTAGTGGCCCCTGGATGAATAGAGTATCACGCACCATGCACTTCTACAAGAATTTGCTACCTCAAGTCATCTACACCAGGAATACACAGACGACCCTGACAATGAAGAACACCATCTCTCCCTTAGAAGAAAACCTTTACTTCCTAACTCTGAACTAACTCTTTTAACTTAACAAGGCTAGGATCCCTGTCTTGCTTCTCTTTCACCTCAGAAACTAGAGATGACTCTAAACTACTCTGAACATATACACCACCCTTTGAAGAGTTGACTAAGTAAACGCCTAGTCTGGCAAGCTGATGAATCTCCTGAGATAATTTCTTCTTACTATCCTTAACATAGGAAACATTACCCTTGGACAGTCTACTGAGTACGTCGGCCACTACATTGGCCTTGCCAGAATCATAAAGGACACTCATGTCATAATCCTTCAAGAGCTCTAACCACCTTCTCTGACGAAGATTGAGATCTTTCTGGGAAAAGACATACTGAAGGCTCTTATGATCTGTGAAGATGTCTACATAAACACCGTATAGCTAATGCCTCCAAATCTTTAAGGCAAAGACAACTGCTACTAACTCAAGGTCATAAGTAGGATAATTATTCTCATGGGGATTTAACTATCTGGAGGCATAGACTATGACTCTACCATGCTGCATAAGGACAAAACCTAAACCTACTCTGGATGCATCACAATATACTACGAATCCATCAGAATCGTCGGGAAGTGCTAAAATTGGAGCTGAGGTTAGTCGAGTCTTCAACTTCTGAAAACTCTTCTCGCAAGGTTATGACCACTGAAACTTAACCTTTATGAGTCAATCTAGACATACGAGATGCAATAGAAGAAAATCCCTCGACAAACCATCGGTAATAGCCAGCCAAACCCAAGAAAATCCTGATTCTGATGGAGAGACAGGGCAAGGCCAATTTCTTACCACTTTGGTTTTTTGAGGATCTACTCTAATGCCACCATCGAAAACAATGTGTCCAAGGAATGCTACTGATCTTAGCCAAAATTTGTACTTACTGAACTTGGCGAACAACTGGTGATCCCTGAGAGTCTGAAGAATAATTATGAGATGGTCTGAATGATCACGCTCTGTGCAAGAATAGACCAGAATATCATCTATGAAGACTATGACGAATGTGTCCAAGTACTTCTTGAACACCCAGTTCATTAAGTCGATGAAAGCTACTGGGGCATTGGTAAAACCAAAGGACATGACTACCAATTCAAATTGACCATACCAAGTACAAAAAGTTGTCTTCCAAATGTCACATTCTCTAACTCTAAGCCTATGATAGCTGATCTGAGGTCTATCTTGGAGAAATAACTGGTACCCTAAAGTTGGTCAAACAAGTAGTCTATCCTAGGGAGCGGATACCTGTTCTTGACTGTAACTTTGTTGAGATGACGGTAATTAATACACATTCTGAGAGAACCATCTTTCTTGCGCACGAATAAGATTGGCGCACCCTATAGGGATACACTGGGCCTGATGAATCCCTTATCTAAGAGATCCTTTAACTGATCTTTCAGTTGCTTGAGTTATGCTGGTGCCATTCTGTATGGCAGAATAGAAATAGGCTGAGTATCTGGGAGAAGGTCTATGCCGAAGTCTATTTCCCCTTCGGGAGGAATACCTGGAAGATCTTCAGGAAAGACGTCCAAATATTCATTAACCACTGGGACTGATTCGAGACTGGAAGATTTAGAACTGGAATCCTTAACATGCACGAGATGATACACACACCCCTTAGAAATCATTTTCCTTGCCTGAAGGTAGGAAACAAGCTGACCCCTGAAAGACGAAGTGCTACCCTTCCACTCTAGGACGGGCTTATTCGGGAACTAAAATTGAACTATCCTATTTCTGCGGTCGACTATGGCATAGCAGGAATGAAGCCAATCCATGCCAAGAATGACATCAAAATCAGTCATCTCTAACTCGACTAAATTTGCTGACATGGATATCTAAAATATCATAATCGGGGAGTTCCTGTATACCCACCGAGCTATAATGGCTTTACCCACTGGGGTAGAGACTGAAAAGGGCTCTGCTAAAATTTCAAGACTGATTTCAAAATTGCCTTCTATGTATGGAGTGACAAAAGATAAAGATGCACCTAGGTCTAGAAAAGCATAAACATGAGCATGGAAAATATGTAACGTACCAGTAATGACATTATGAGAATTTTTCTGATCCTATCGGGTTTGAAGAGCATAGAGTATATTTGGGTGTTGCCCACTAGTAGCACCAGAAGTGGCACCCTGTTGGTTCAGGGGACCGAACTGAGCTGTGGAATGATTCTGCTGACCCTGAGGGCCTGGCTGAGGACACTCCCTAATCCTGTGTCTTGTCTTACAACAACGAAAACAGACATCACTACTGGCTCCCCAAATACCTTTGTGGTTCTTACCACAAGTCTGACAAAGAGGGTTTATTCGGGCACTGCTAACACTGCCCTGAGATTTAGAGCCTGGTGCTCTGTCTCTATTGCCGTCCCTGAACTTCGGCACTGGGGCACTAGTGGAGGAAGGGGATGGAGCTAGTGACTTAGGACGAAACTATGAATGATTTCCCCCCTCTAATTTGGGCAGAGAAAAACTGAAACTTCCTGCTCTTGCTCTCTTGTTCTGCCTTTCCCTAGTCTTAACCTTCTGCTCCTTTATCTATTGAGCATCGATCATGAACCTGGCTAAAGTCATATCACTGTTCATCATCGCAGACCTACACTTATTTACCATGCTATCATTTACCCCTGACACGAACTTGCTCATCTTAGCCCTGTTGTCTGCAACTACATGAGGGGCATATCTGGCTAGCTGAGTAAATCTAAGAGAATACTCTCCAACTGTCATATTTCCCTGCCTGAGATTGATGAACTCAAGAACTTTGGCCTCTCTCAGCTCTTGGGGAAAGAATCTTTCTAAGAAAGCTGTGACAAATTCTTCCCACTCAACAGGACCTGCATCCTCTAACCTTTCTGCTAACCACTGCTTGTACCAAGTGTGAGTGACATCCTGTAATTGATATGTGTCGAACTCAGCACTCTGATATGAAGTTACTCCCATGATATCAATGACCTTCTGGACTTGGTCAATGAATTCCTGAGGATCCTCGTCTGGCTTAGACCCAAAGAAGGATGGAGGGTTTATTCGGGTGAAGTCCCGAATCCCAGCTGCTGCTGAATTTGCCACAAGGTTGGATGGAACAAATGCTGGTCATTCATTCTGGACATCTACAGACTTAGAAAGAGCGATAAATGCAGTCCTGAACTCCGCATGAGAAATATGTTCTCCCAAACGATCTTCGGCCTGAAGAGCTGGCTGATTTCTTCTCTTTGGAGGCATGTTTCTGAAATAAGAGAAGAGCAGATTAGACTGAGAGACTGACTTGAAATTATGCTTACTAGCACGACATGAATACTGAAGAAAGGGAACTGTTCCTAAAATATCTCATAGCCTCCTGTACATAAATGTGGCGCGAAACACACTTATGTACAAGACTCTACTAGATGCATCTTTCAGACTTCTTAGGACTCTATTGAACCTTAGGCTATGATTCCAAGTTTGTAACGCCTCGATTTTCAGAATTAGAATGCTACACGGTGCTTATGACCCCAAGGGACCACAATATAACCCATGACTGATATCTATACCTGTATACTGCAATTCAGGACATAATAATGCAGAAAACATGAACAATAGGCTATAAGGTTCAACTAAAATAATATAACATCCATATGGGCAAAAAATACCCAAAACAACTAAAAACTAAATCTGAAAGCTAAATCTGAGCGTAAATCCAAAAGCCTCTAAGTACCATCTGAAATAAGGAGTTGGAGGAACATGTCTCCAACTAACTCCATAAAACTGAACTGAAGAAATAAATGAATAACTCAAATAATGTCATCCTCGAATGAAGAGGACTCACTGCAACTCTGTATACTGAATGAGACTACTACTGCTGGTCTGGGAATCGTGTCTCTGAACCTATGGTATAACATGAAAAGAAAGCACCATAGCATAAATGCGTCAGTACAACTGGAGTACTGAGTATACGAGTGAGGTAGGCTAATGCAAAGGGTTTACATGCATGAATAATACTACTGACTGACTGATATGAACGTAAGAGTGTAAATATACATACATAGTAACTAAGATCATGAGTACGTAATGGCTAAATCTGTATGCTAATACATGGCTGGAGCCATAGTTCTGATAATATGGATGACTGTATCCGACAGCCCTGAATCTGGTTGAACTCTCTGAGTTTCGTACTATAACTGAATTTGACTATATCTAACAGTCCTTATATACTGATATCTGAAGAACTATCTAAGTTCTTTTACTAAGACTGATATTGAAATTGTGGGAGGTAGTTGTTTAACCAACATGCCCCATGTATAAAATTACGGCTAAGCTAGGGTCCAATCTCTGCCCCGACTGGAGGGGTGTCTATACCGCGCCACTAGTAAGGACAGTTGTGAGTGACCCTTATCTGGCAGGTACTCAAAGTGAGAACGGTGGGACCCTAAAATGACAGGTTAAGCCACCTCATCAACCCTAATCTGACAGGCTAAGATTTCTCAACCTACGCTGGCTACGTAGTTCTGGAACACAAGGATGACTACTAAGAATCACACCCTAAACTGGTAGGTGAGTCCCCATCCTTGGGTTCAATCGGTGCTAACTTCTACTCCTATCTGAAGAGACTAAATATGATTCAGCTGACTATACATGGACAAATTAACTGACTTCCGTTGACTTACGAAGTAGTACTATTATCTATGAGATTTTTGAGGTTTCCTGAGTCACATAACTGACTGAGTTCTATAGATTATAGCTTGAATGAGATTATCGTGATAACATAACATGGCTCTAGGAACACAGTTATATTTTTTGGGTATGAATACCCCAGGACTCGATAGAAGGAAACTGACACACATGACCTGACTTGATCACAAGATTTGAGTCCACAATTCATAATATCATAAGTAGGGGATAACGTGCTTCATGGGTTTATTCAACATCTCAACATGGTAGGAAAACATGGATATATTTCGTATACATAATTCATATCTCCATCATCATACATGCTTCATGACACCACCATGAAATACATAAATAACATGGAAATTCATATTGAAGTGTATAGCTAACATGGACTTGTTATTTAGATAGCATGGAATCATGTACTTAGGAATTTCTAGCATCCTAGGTATTTTATCAAACACCTTACATGTATTCTCTAAGGCATAGGTGGATTTCATACTTGCATTATATCAAACCACCCAAAATTCATGATTTTCAACCAACAACCACATATATTCCATGAAAACATTCTTAGATATGATCTTGAAACTTAAACAACAATCGTCAACATGTACATACTCATATCACCATAAAAAGCTTACAAAATAATATTTAAAAAATGGTTCTTGAGCTCTATGAATGGATTGGATCCATAGATGAACACTGCGCATACCTTAGAAAGGAAACCTTGATGATTTACTGGAGAGTTCTTGGATTAGAAAGCTGAATTCTCAATTATCTTGGAAAAAGGCTTGAATCTTGGTTTTCAGGGATGAGTTTGGTGGAAACCTTAATCTTGTGGTTGAGAGCGTAAGAGAGGGTTTTTAAGATGCTTAACTGAATAAAAATGGGAAAATTTATGCCTCTTTAGCATTATAAGTCGTGGAAGGTGACGAAAAAGATCAAAATACCCTTATGAAATAAATTCCCAGTTGCTGAAAATCATAGCTGACGACATTTGTGAAAAGGCATCAAAAATGTGGGTACAACGAATGTCATCACTTAGGAGCTGGTTTCTACCTAAGGCTGACAACCTTCATGGTAGGCCATCACAAGTGTGGTAAGCTACCACGAATGTCATCACTTAGGATCTGTTTTCTACCTAAGGCTGACGACCTTCGTGATAGGGCATCACAAGTGTAGTAGGCTACCACTAATTTCGTCACTTAGGAGCTAGTTTCTGCGTAAGTCTGACGACCTTCGTGATAGGGGGTGACAAATGTGGTAAGCTACCACGAATGTCATCACATATTTCCAGCCTAACATGCTGGAGTAAAATAGGAATAACTCTTTGGTCCGATATCAAATTTAGGAGAAATTGGTATCGTTGGAAATCTAATTCAATTATCTATCTGTTGATCGGTCTTGAGCTCAAAAATTCCAAGTATAATGAGAGATATTCTCATTTGAAGTTGACTATACCAATATCCTTCTCAAGAATTCAATCGGTAAGGGATGTTTTGATTTGTCTGATAGCTGGGAGTTATTTGAAGCCTTAATATACATATAACCTACTCATAAAACTATAAAAGAACTATGATGTACTATGCATGATCTTGGTACATGGCTCTAATATTGGTTTGGATTTTTTGGGGTACTACACGCACGAACAGAACAGGCACACCCCACAGAGACATACTACGATGGATAAAACATTTGTCGTGAGGAGGCCTTTTAACTTCTCCTTCAGCTACTTCAACTCAATCTAAGCTATCATATAAGGAGAGATAGGGATAGGATGAGTGTCCGAAATAAGATTAATCCCAAAATTAATATCCCTATCTAGAGGGACACCAGGAAGGTCACCAAGGAAGACCTCAAGAAATTCATTCACCATTGGGATAAAATGAAAAGAAGGACTCTTCAAGTTAGAAGCTTTAACCCAAACCAAATGATAAATACAACCCTTGGAGATTAATCTATGGGCTCTAATATATGACATAAACCTTCCCTTAGGCACTAGGAAACCCCTTCCCACTCAATGACTGGCTCATTAGGGATTTAAAGATAACCTTACAGGTCCGACAGTCTCGAAAAGCATAGCATGAGTGCAACCAATCCATCCCCAACATGAAATCAAAATCAATCATGTATAACTCTATCAGATCCAACAAATTCTCTATCCCACCCACAGATACAACATAAACCCGATAGACTTATCTAGCCATAACAGAGTCACCCACCGAGATAGCATTAGAAAAAAGGTCTGAAATACACTCGAGATCAAAAATAAATGCACAGTCATAAAAACGGTCATATAAGAAAGAGTGAACCCCAGATCAAGAAAATTGTACATATCAAGGTAAAAGAGTTTCAACATACCAGTAATAACATCAAGCGAGGCCTCAAACTCCTAGCGGGTAGTTAGAACATAGAGACAGTTCTGACAAGTACCAAAGCTAGATGGGGAATTCTTTGGTATTGGAGATAATGAAGAGGCAACAAGAACCTTGTTTTCCCCAGAAGAAGCATTACCCATGGGACAGTTTCTAAGCATATGCCCTGGTTGACCACACTTGAAGCACTTATCCCTTCCCTCATTGCAGAAATCCTATGAAATCGATTGTAAAATCTATAAAGAGGATATAATGGATCTTATTAAGCCTTACTAGCGTAAGAGTTGTCACCCTGAGCCTTAGAACTATCGCCACCCTAACAACGCCTGTCACCTAATGGCTTTGAGTAAGGAGCACTGGCCAAGTATTAGGTCCCAGAATTGCCCCACTTCTTCTTGGACCACTATCCACTATCCCTGTACCCTAATTAGAAAATCTAAACTTCTTACTCTCCAAAATTATTTCTTGGGACAACCCAGAAGTGAACTTCCTCGTTCTAGCCCTCATGCTAGACAATAACTCCAGAGTATACTAAGATAACTGGTGGAACTGTACGGCATACTTCTTGACTAATATCTTTCCTTATTTCAAGTTAAAAACTCTTTCGCCTTCACCTTCCTCTACTTTTGAGGAAAGAAATAGTCCATAAAGGCACAAGAGAAATTATCCCATAGTGTAGGGTCAGCATCATCTCCCCTAGATTACTCTTATTCCTCGTACTACTAATACGCCACATCTTTCAACTGGTAGGTGGAGAACTCCACAGCCTTCATATTAGAAGCATGCATAACCCAGAAGATCTTCTCTATTCTATTGATAAAACCTTAAGGATCCTCCTCAAACTTAACACTAGTGAACACAGGAGGGCTCAAACTCATAAGCTAGCCAACCCTAGTGGCCTCAGAAGATGGAGTAACAAAAGCACCACGCTCAGTATAAGAAGCTACCAACTGAGCTGATATATGAATAGACTGACAAAACTCAGTATTCATCATATCAACTTAAGAAGCTTAAGAAGGACTAAAGGGACCGGTGGAACTCTAGAAGGGCAACCAGGAACCGAAACCCTAGATCGAGTCTAGACCCTATAAATAGGGTGTGTCCCATTAGCATTGTCCTCGAGCAGTACATAAGAGTTTCCATGAGCTTCAGATTTTCTGGGAGGCATGATCTAAAAAGTGAAAAAATTAGAATTAGGGAATATTTTAGGACCTTAGATTTTATAGCCCAAAAATAGAACACAAAAAAAGAAACATTCTTAAATGCCTCATAGCCTCTCCCTTATGAGTGTGGCGCGCTACACATCCTTAAAAAAGACTCTACTCTACTCGGTTTTGTGGATACCCAACTGACCATAAACCTAGAACTCTGATATTATCTTCTCACAACCTGAATTAGGGCCTACCCATAACATGTATCCCAAGTCCAATAAGGACTAGAGACCACCCCCAAATACCAAAACCACTGAATATACCATACACCCCCATGTCAGATAAATATCAAACATATAACAAGATAAGAAAATATCAAATTAAAGACATTATACTTAGCTTATATCCCAAACCAACCATGCATAATCAAATGAACAACCAATACCAATGGCAATACCAATACTAACACCGAAAACGATATCGATACCGCCTATCCCCACAATAGTCCAACAAAACCTCAAATCAAAACCAAAGAATATTCAATCAGTACATAAACTCGACCATAGCCAAACCAAAACCAAAAGGAATAATAAATACATAAAGAAATCCACAGCATAAAATATGGTCTTCTGGAGTAGTGAAGCTTACCACTTCAGTTTGACTCAACAGTTGTCCTTGAATCACCATGTCACTAAGCAGAAGGAATGAGAGTATGGTTGGTTCCTGCATCGCATAGAGATACAATATCTGAAGACGGTTAGTAGGGTGAATGCTAGTATGTAACCAGGGATAAGAATAAAGTAATATCATCAATCAAAAACCAAGTCAAATCAATACACATAATTATTTACAAATACATATATATACATATACCATATCAGTACAGGGAATAAGGTTTAGCATAAGCATTAAAACATTTAACCTAGATTATGTAGCTTTACTATCATAAGTTTGCCCACTAGCTTTATGGGTCAAGTGTTACCCCTTGGATGGGCCCCAATGCAGTTAGCTGCACAACCAGAGATATCATAGATGGACATAGATTCCTTTGTACCCTTCACCTGCTATGATATATATATATACATGTATAGACTAGAGGATTCCCTTGTACCCCACAAGAACATGGTCATCAAGACTAACCCTTACATCGGTAAACATGAGTTCTTAGTTTTCATCTTTTAGACTCACACCTTCACGGCTAGATATCATAACCCCTATTATTTCCCAATTAACACATTTAACATATAGCTAAACCACCAATTCTAGGAGTCAATTATTAAAGCATTATTAAGTGGTATCATCATACCGCCTATAACTTGCAGTAATGTCATAAACCAACACCTGTGTACCCCGTAGACTCCATTATTAAGATTACTTGGGGGATTACCATGTACCCCTCAAGGTTTTCAAAATAATGCTTAACGATTTAACTATTTATATCATACATTAGTTTTAAGAGATAAGCCAGGCCATGTGATAAGGTATAAACCAAAAACCAATTATGCAAATGGGTTGAGTTTATTACAAATTTCCATACCAAAATAAACAATTTGGGGATTCCATTGTACCCCTATTTCCATCCACCATTCCTATGCACCCCAATGCATTTACCAACCATCAATTTAAACACAATAGTTTCATAGATAAGATGGATGAACCATCTAAACAATTTATATTTAAAACCCTCAACCCATGTTCAAGGCCCAACATAAATATTTCAAGAATAATATTTCAAATTACATGCTTTTAAAAAATTGACAATAAGGTAAGAGTAACATGCCTTAAACACCAAGAAGTGTGGAGAGAAATCACCCTTGAAACCCCCAATTGATATGCTTGATGAAAACCCTAGTGTTCTTGACCTTGAGGATTTGAAAGTGCTCTGAGAGGTTATTTGATGTGTATTTTTGACAGCTAATGATGCGCTAAGAAAGTTATAAGATGTGGATTATAAGTTGGGAAAGAGAGGAAATGTCCAAAATTCCCTCAACTTAAAAGTTAGAAAAAAGCCGCCTTTGGTTACAAATCAACCCCTTGACTCGTTCCCACACCTTAGACTTATGGATGATTTGTAACCAAGAAAGTGACTAGGACCCCCATACATTGCCCACCTTACGACTCCACCAACCAAATCATAATGAGATCTTTAGACTTGTAAGGTCTAGTCTTGACCAACACAGAACCTAAATAATTTGAATACTGGAAATCCTAAAATTTGAACCTACAACTCGTAACTTATCCTCACGGACCATAGTGATCCACTCATGCTCATGGAAGAACCAAGCCACAAACTTACTAGCTTTTTATGACTCATCCCAATAAATCATCAAGACTCATTGCGACTCTGGGGGCCAGTCGTAACCAAGGTAGTGAGCCCAAAGCTCAAGAATTTTCAAAGGCCAAAAATTTAAGGCATTATAGATTATCTATCTACTGCAACTTATGCAATATATTGGTAATCGGATGGAACAGATGGTTAAACTATTGCAACAGATAAATCATCTGTTGTAACAGAAAGATCATCTATTGCATAAGTTGTCTATGTTAACATATTACCCAACTGACTGCAAATTATTATTTTATTTAAATGTATCTATTTTTATTTATAGGTTGTGCATCCATAGCTTGTACCTACTTAGAGAGAGTTTGGGATGAATTCTTTTATTACTCTAGGTCTTATTCATACAATAGCAGACCCAATGGTAGAGTTAATAAAGAAAGAATTGGCTAAAGTAACAACCATAAGAAGAGTAGCTAGGAAAGGTCAGCCTTATGTTGAGGCTCTTCATGACCAACCTGTTGCAACATATTTGGGTGCTGCTTGTGGGGTGTTTTTGGTGGAGTTGTTGATGTTAGTGGTAGCCATGCAGATGAGCATGTTGTGTATGCTCAAGCAAAAATAAATATGTCTAAATCCAAATTTAACCTTCTAGAAGATGATGATTTCCCAATCACCTCTTTCAGTGGTCCAACTCACCCCTCTTCAAAATCATGCTCTCTTTGCAAATGCAAAAATTACATGGACAGACAGAACGAGCTCTTTAAAAAATAGATAATATAAATGATGTTGTCAATAAATTGAAATCAAAATGGGGTGTCATACCATCCAAGAAGGTGAGAGAGCCATACACTTGTACAAAGAAGGTTAGGAAGAAGAAAAAGTCAATTGGATGTATACTCTCAAATAGGAAATTAAGAAAATTACAAATCCTCCTCCATTAAATGTTGATGAAGTTCAGGTACCAATGAGGAAGGTGGACATATACGCAACCATTGTAACCAATAGGTTGATGACTCTGACAAACTGCAAGAATAACAACAAACCCATAAGGTGCTTCATGATGAATCCATTCTTCTCCAAAGAATTCAAGATGATGACAAATATGTATGAGTACTACGAGGACAGGATAAGTTTTTACTTTTAATAACCTAACCATCTAAGTCATTATATTTTATCAATTACTTAGAGAAGCTACATAACTGATTAGTCATCTATTGCAATAGGTGGTCCATCTATTGCATAACTCACAGAAGATGGCTAATCTATTGACAGATTTAGAGAACTTATGCAATAGATCGACCATCTATTGCAACATATTATCCATCTATTGTAAATTATGGACCATCTATTACAATGGATGGGTAATTTGTTTCATATTTCTAATTTTTAAAAAGAATTACTAACCTATTTAAAAATCATCTTCTTATATAATAACATGTTGATGAAATTCTCTACCTCATGAGGGCAAGGCACTTCGCGTACAGTGAAGCATATGATCCTTTTCATAGGATAATGGACCTCAACTTCTACAATAATTTCAAGAGTAGGTATGATGTAATCAGTACCAAAGAGACCACTTTCGGTGGCCTAGAGCTTAAGACATTAATTTCACAGTTCGAATGGGATCAGGATATGATTTACTATGTTAGAGAGAAGAGAACATTTTCATATGACATGATTTTGATCAGGGCAAAGAGAATTCTTACAGTCATGAACCTGGAAAAAAACATTTTGTGATTCTTGAGATCCTACTCCACAAGGGACACATTAATGCCTATTATTGCAACTTAGCATTCTTCGAGGACCATGAGTTTTTCCTATAGTGCAGCCACTATTGGAGTTTCTCCCTAAACTGTTAGAGAAAAATGACTTAATGAATGACTTTCCAGAGGAAGTGTTCAAAAAAATATGGACTTTTGAAGGTCGATAAAAGAATCTTGAGAAAACTAACACCGGTTCCGCGTGTGGGTCATACTCGCTTGTATATATCGAATGTTTGCTAATCGAAAGAAAAATCTCATTATCAAGGTCCTTACTGAGTGACAATACTATGTCAAGGATGCAAGAGGTCTGGGCTACTGTGATCCTATGTGGAAGTTTGAAGCCTGCGTCTAAAAAAGAAAATATAAGAAAATGATGACAATTTTTATTCTAAATTTTTAACTTAATTGTATATTATTTAAGTAATGTCAATTTTTTATTTTTTATGATTGATGAAAATTGTATTATTTTATTAAATTTGAAAACTTATGAATTAGTACAAAAAATAATGCAACAAATGATGAATTTGTTGCAACAGATGTCACATCTGTTGTAAATTATCAAACAGGTTTTCATACTTGTTTGAATTATTCCAACAGATATACTATTAGTTAAAATGGATGATTCATCTATTGTAATAGTAATATTGTTTTAATTTGTTCCAATAGATGAACCATCTATTGCAATAGATAGTTCATCTGTTGGAACAATTCAAACCAGTAGCAAGACTTATTTGATAATTTTCAGCAGATTTGACATTTGTTGCAACAGATGCATTGTCTGTCGCAATATTTGAATCTAGTATTCCATTTTAATTAATAAGTTCAAATATAAGGGTAAAATAAAATTCATAGAAAAAATAAAATAAATTGAAGCCTTCATAAATTACATTAAATTAAATAAATCAATAAATAAATAAAATATAAAAAAAATATTATGGGTACAGATGATAGATATTTACAATTTAATTTTTGAAGGCAACAATTCCTAAAGAGAGGTTATCACTTTGATATACTTAAGCTATAAGGATCTAATCAATATAGACAAGGTGTTCTTCATCCGGTGCTATAGAATTTAGCTTTGGTCGTCGTGGATCTTTAATGTCTCTTGCGTACGATTTTTGAGCCTTCACTTCTCCATATTTCCATAAAAAAGTAGCATATATTTTATGGAGTAATTTGGAATCAATTCCATCATTTGGTACTTGTAATCCAACACCCAAATACTCAGCGTAAGCTGCAATAAAAAGACCGCAATCCCTATATTTTTAAAAATCAGATAATCTATATCTTGCAATTAATGTAAGAGTTGTGAAATTTATGAAATAAAACTACATCATGATACTTACAAGCTACTATTGTATTGTTGAGAAATTCCTTCAATATATTCTACATCTAATGGATTACCTATTTTATCCCGATATATTTCAATCGTCGACCATTCAGTATGAAATATTTGGTCCAAAAAGCCACATATATAAGGTAAGTAGGCAATATTTTGGCCATCTTTTGAATCTTAGATGACAGTCCAGTACGTCTCCTTCTCGACAACGAGTCATAAACTCCAATGCGGCCTTCTTTTAGAATATTGACAGCCAACACCCAATGGAATTCATTACCACAATTGACTGGAATGTACACTTTATCGACCAAATGCAAAGGTAAGCATTCCTCATTTCGAGAAACTTTTGGGTGTTATAAATAATACATATCATAGGCATTATTGATGTAAGATTTGTACAAATAATTGTCTGTCGTATATCTTCAGTGTTGTTGTGTTTACAACTTGATCTTTTTTTAGAGGTAGTAAAAAATGACATCGTTGTGATGCACATATTGTCAAACATTTAAGATTATGTAACAATAAAATTAATAAACAAATTCAATGAAATGTAGTATTAATAGTAAGATATATGTCCTTTAAACCTCATCATTCTAGAAATTTTGGGGCTATAACATAAAATAGAACCAATTCTTTATTTTGGGATATGCAACAACATAGCCAAACATATCAAAACCAAGACCCGATTGGTTCACTTTGTATTGTTCGTCATTTTATTTTTTGCATGATTTATATGTGTTACTATAATGTTTTTACAAAAAGAATTGTAAAAATTAATATTTTTAAAAATGATTAATGTACCTTCTAGCATGAAGCTTTAACATCCCATCGACAATCTATTCTGAATAGTCGTTGACTCAACTTTGTTAGTTTTCTTGGAGCTGCTTCCGAGATGTTGAATCCTTCAAATGGATAATTATTCTGTTCTAACAGACTGACAGGCTTTACTTTTTATTTCTCTTTAGAAGCAGTTGATGGATTATCAACTGTGATATTATGTTGTTCAGTGATAAATTCTACTGTGACATCTACCTGGTAAGCCAGAATTGTCAATACTAATCACATAGATACAAAAAAATAGAAAAAATAACTCATTTGTTGGAGGAATACCTGTATGATAATTTTTAATAGATGACTCATCTCTTGCAACATACGACTCATCTATTGGGATAAACTAAAATAGTAGGAACTGTTGATTTAATTTGTCACAATAGATGACCCACTTGTTGCAACAGATAGGTCATCTATTGGGTGATGTGTCGTGGAAACATGATACTTTCGATGCTTAAAACCATGAAATTATGCTTGAACTTAGGTCATTTTAGTAGATATCATGTGCTTTGGTGGTTATTATAGGAAACCATGTCTACCATAGTGTTGGAAAGAAAACGGAAGAAAAAGTTCTGAAAAGACCAATGTTGCAGAATATATGAGTCTTCTTACGAGTCGTCAACACCTCATATAACTTTTAGGCTAACTCGTAAGCACAACAAAACCTAAAGCCAATAGAAGAATATAAGTATAGATAAGATACGACTGGAGTATTTGAGTCATAAGCTGAGGGTATAAGCCTTACCATGAAGTCATCAAGATAACAGAACCTAAGGAAGAAATTCAGAGTTGAAGTGTTAGAAGAATATGAGTTGGAAGTCTGAGTACGACTTATATAATCCAACTATAAGAAGACTAGTGTTCAAAAGAAGAAAAGAAGAAGTCCCAGGTGGATACGAGTGAAGGCCATGAGTCGTATGATCAAGGTACGACTCATGAGAAAGAGTCATAAGATAAACAAAAAGTGAAGCCTGGAAAATCAGACACTGGAGTGGATACGAGAGGCACAGTATGACTCCTATGATGATGATACAGGTTGATCAGCAGTTGTAACTTGTACCGACATAACTTTACCTTTTCCATTTTTATTAGAATTTCTATGTATTTTTGAGGTACTATAAATACCTTAGGGTTTATCTTTTATCATTTTATGCACGTTAACTTACATTTGACGTACTTTACATACTTTAGAAGCCAGGCGGAATACCAGCCTAGTGTTCATCTTCTATTGTTTACAACTGAAAGCATTCAAGATTTGGTTACTAGTTATTGATAACTCCACATTCCACCCATTTACTTTTCACACTTCTCATGAACTACATCAAGTTAAGCAACTATTCAATGTTTTCCCTTTGGGATCGACCCCAACCTAGTTGGGATACTATATTTGGAATCAACAACAACATACTTCTTTTGGAGGTTAGTTTTGGGCAAAATTATTGGGACAAATTAAAATAGTAAGAAGACCTATTTTATTTCTTCAATAGATGAGACATATGTTAAAACAGATAATGCATCTAATGCAATAGGTTAGTTATCTAATTCAACAAATATCTGTATTTATTTAATGACTTTTATTAGATGTGTCATCTAATGAAACAGATATGCAGTCTATTTTTTTGTTGGAACAAATGATAAACATTCACCTTTTTCAGTTCATGTTGCTCTTCTATGGCCCTTGTACATTGCTCAAAAGTGTAAAACAAAGATAGAAGAGTTGCAATTTCACTTCTATCAATGCTTGATAATGTCTTTCCTTCTCCGCTTATCCTTAATGTCTAATAGAGTATATGGATATGAAATCCTCTTTGATGGAATGACACCTCTCTTAGACGACAATGAAGTAGTTAATTCATTAATAGCATTAATCACTCTGTCATATTTTGCCTTACAGTTTTGACATTTGCATGCAGAACATTTTCTAGGAGGGGAAAATTTTGTAAAACCAATATGATTATGATCAGCATTATTAGCCCTAACAACAGCACCACTACCACTATCAGCACCAATAGCTCCATCACCACTAACACCATCAACAACAACAAGCCCACCATTCAAAAGTATTTTTCTTGTGATGGTTATAGCTCCAAACAATTCTTTTTTTATTTTATCAATGAACATAGTGTCCGATAAAGTTTGCACAGACCATAAGGAAAGAAAAAATGGTATCTTCAACTCTCGATTGGTTGAAACAAGCCACGGATGTACAATCTAAAATAAATTAGTACATATATTAGAATGATAATTAAATCATTTTAAGAAAATCATAAATTAAAATAAAAACTTAATTAAAATGAGACTTACTGCTTTTACCGGGGGTTGAAGAGATCAAAAAATTTTGTATTTTATCAGTTTTAGCCAACAACCATCTCAAAATTCTTTGATATGAAACTTCTTCCTGGTAGTTCACTTGTTGTTTCAAATAAGGAATGACTTCAAATGTCCAAGCCTATCAAATTAAACCAATAAATTAAAAAGCATTATTCAATTAAAAAAATCATAATAAAAGAAATATTTACCATGGAAGCCCATGAAAAGCCATGTAAGTTGACTATCTTTGGCGTTAATGGAGTCAAATAATATTTGACAATCATTTTAAAGATTTTATCACCCCAAGGATAGTTGTTAAATACCTCAAGATCCTCGTAGAGCTTTATTAATCCAAGTGGTATGCTGTTAATGTCTCTTTCCCAAAGAATATTATGTACAAACCAAACCAAGCACAATGATTGCTTGTGCTTCTTTGAAAATCTTTTATCTTTCAACTCTTCTATCAAATTTTTATTTTTGAAGCTTGGACCAACAAGGGAAAACAAGTCACCACCATCAATTGACATGTCTTTGACTTTTGGTGTTCGGGGTGCTTTTTCGGGTTAGAATAGGTATAGGATGAGAAAAAGGACAATATTTTGGTCCAGTAACTATGGCAAACTCCTTCCAACCAAAACAAATAGGCATGCCACAATAATTTATCCGCACCTTATCCATCTTATCTTTATTTTCATACATAAACCTATGCTTGAGAAGAGTATTCATCATGTTCATTTAGAAACGAGCATTGTTGTCCTCCAAAAATTCAATATATTGCCCAAAGTAGCTATTCCTAAAATAAGTATCCAATTTTTGGTCTTGAAGTATATTTTTGAAGGTATTAAAAGATTTTCCCATGGATGACTATACCATAAAATCACCAGTTAAATTTATGGCACCACCGTACTGCATTCTCATAGGATAACTATCAATTCTGAAGGTTTTGACTAACTGTTCAGTGAAAGGGCTATTACCATTTGTATCATGTCTTTTGAAAATTTCCTCTTCCTCATGTTTATTTTCTTCTACTTCTGATAGAGATATCACTTGTACAACAAGCTCATAGAGTGGTGGATATAGCCTAGCGGCTTTCCTTATTCCTTTACTTGAACTTGATTCGCTTTCTATTCTTTTGGGAGCCATATTATCTAAAAATAAGAGGAAAATAAAAAAATATTATAATTGTCAATGCATTGTTAAAGAAAGGTTAATAGTAACTCTAAAATGTACAACACAGTTTAATAACAGTTCCAACATATTACTCATCTATTGCAATAGTTGAGTCATTTATTGCAACATATAACTAACTTGTTGCAACAGATGAGTAATATGTTGGAAACAATAAAAATAGTTTCAAAATGGTTGCATCAGATGAGTGATCTGTTGGAACTATTATCAAATTATTTAGATTTTTTCCAACAGAAGCATCATCTGTTACGAAAGATGAATGATCTGTTGGAAGAAATCAAAGTCTTCGATATGTCATCTATTAAAATATCTGTTAGGATTTGATCCAATGGATGGTTCATCTGATGCAACAGATAGTTCATCTGATGCAATAGATGGTTCATCTAATGCAACAGATAGTCCATCTAATACAACAGATAGTTAATGTGATACAACAAATGGTTCATCTATTGTATAGATGGTTCATCTATTGCAAAAAAATAAACCAATAGAAAGATTTTGTTCAATAGAACAATACCAATATCACCATTTAATATCAATACACCGTTTTTTACTAAGAACAACAATAACCCATAAACAGCAATTCAACCCAGCAACATAACACAACACAACATACAACAGTGTTGTTTTGTTTATACAAACACAAACAATAATAAACAAACTTCAAATAATACAACAAATACCAACAAATTGAACCAACAGTTCAAGAATAAGAACTACAATAACAACAAAAATCATATTTCACTACAAAAAGAGAAGAGTAGAAATACCACAAATTAGGGTTTTCTTGAGTCCCTATTTCAAATTTAAGCAACAAATATTTGAATTTTTAACCTATACTAGAAGAGAAGTTGACTAAAGTTCCTCTTTTTCTTCATAACTAAAAATCCCTAACTTTTTTACTTGAAAATGTAGAAAAGGAACGATGAAGAACTCGAAGCTGTTGTCGCAGGAGAATGCTGTCACGTCGATTGATGGTTGAAAATTGAAAAGTAACTCAAAACTATTTGTCATCGGAGGTTGAAATCATCGGGGATTGAAGTGATAAATTTGCAGAACTATTGGTTGGGAGAATTTTGAGAGAAACTATTAGAAAGACAGGAGAGAGAGAGAGAGAGAGAGAAACAGTTGCTTTGGAGATGAAAGGGTGTGGGTTGTTTTGTCTTTTTAAAATGGTTAGAAAGTTTTGAAAATACTAATTAAGTAAAGAATTAACTTCACCAAGTTTCTTAATTATGTTTTACTATTTAAGTTGGTCAATGTCACTAATACCACATTCAAGACTTAAAAGACATCTTTCCTTCAATTTTCTCAAGATAGTTCAAGCCTAAATATATTTACAGTCATAACAATTATCGGTTCCTACTCAATATGCTTAGGTAGTCATACAAAAAATAACTGTATAAATATGGATATGTTTATATAGACATAGAGAGCAAATTTTGAAATTTGCAAGTTCCTATAACGATCTCAAATTAATATAGTGATACTTCATTATCAAACTAACAATTAAGGAGCAAATTAAATGTAGTGAATAAGATTTTGCTATTGATGTCAAAAGTCAAAATTATATTGGTATTGATACACAAGAACATATTCTAAATAATAAAGCTACACTATATATGAGCATAATAATATAATTGTAAGACCCAAAAAATTTTAATGAATTTATTTTTGACCCTCCTGCGTGCGTGATGTCAATTTTAATTTTAATTATGTTTAGAGATGTTAAAAGGGTGTTTTTGGAAAGTTTTGAAATTTTCATATGGGGTTCGGGGCATTTTAAGACCCCGAGGAAATAAGCCTCCATGATAGTCGCATCTCACGAAGCTTAACCTCTGAGACAAGGGTGTGGCACAGAGGCTACTCTGCAATAGTGCCATGCCACAACACTATATATTATTTTCCAGTTTTATTTTTTTCACAGGGGGTGAGGGAATTTTGAGATTTTAGAACTAGAAATGGGAAATTTTATCATGAAAAGTGTGAAATCTTACTATAAATCAAAGGGAAATCACAAAAATATGTGCTAGACAAGATCCTAGATCACCCACAAGCCTCAATCCCAAACTTTCTCCTTTTTTAGGGTTTTAGTCTCAAGAGAACGGGTAAAGAATGAGAAAAATTAGGCTAAAATTGGGTATTTATACCCTTTCTAGGTTATCGGGTCTCGCGATCGCAACTCGACATTCGCGATGGCATTATATTGCGAAAGGGTCAGAAGTTGCTATCACGATATGCTCCCATTATGATCGTGGCCTGGTGGGTTGTTATGGTGAGTCGCGATCGCGATATAATCATTGCGGTCGCAACTTTCTGGTGACTACCAAGGGTATCACGATCACGACCCTTGGCATTGCGATAGCAATACAGCTGAGACTTGGGATTCATCCAGAATCCCGTATATGCAAATAAACAATGTAAACACACCAAATTTGATGTTTCGGACTCAATGGTGCAGTCAAAGTTTCAATAAAATATGGGTCCCACAATCAATTTTTAATTTCTTAACTTTCTAACTAATAGATCAAAATAAGCCTGGGTGTCTCGGGACCCAAATCGAAGGTCCACCTAGCCTAAATTCAACATTTTAGAGTTGCTGGAACAGTCAAAATTTAAATTTGAGGTTATTTGACTGAAGTTGTTTTCCTGTGGCCATTTGGAACCAGCAAAGACTTCAAAACAGGGAAGTCGCTCTACAAAACAAACGAACTTCCTGATAACCACACTGTTAATTCCAATAAGTCATAAATTACTTGTGGCAGCTATAGAAAAGGTCTAGCAGCAAAAATAAGTGAAAATATGGAAAATAACATGAAGGGTTATTATAATATCCACTATTAAAGGAATTTTCACCCGTGAAAGTTAAGGATTAGGATGTACTTAAAGTCGAAAATAGGTGAGGATACTGGGTTCACATCTCGCTCGCGATCTCTCAAGTGGCCTCCTACATTGGGCGGTGCCTCTGTTGAACCTTTACTATAGGAATCTCCCTAGTGCACAACTGCCTAACATCACTAGCCAAAATGAGCACCTGTTTCTCTAAGAAGGTCAACCGCACATCCAACTGGACTGAGTCCTATCTAAGCACATAAGATAGTTCTCAAAAATATCACCACAACATAGAAACATGGAAAACTAGATGGACAGCAGCAAAATCTGGAGGTACGACTAACTCATAAGCCACCTCACCAATTGTGTAAAGAATCTTGAAAGTTCTAATATACTTAGAGTTGAGATTACCGTTCCTCCCAAAACTCATCACACCCTTCATGGGTGATACATGGAGGAATGCTCGATCACTAACTTCAAATCTCAAGGCATGGAGCCTACGGTCTGCATAAGCCTTCTGCCTAATCTGATCAGCTCTTAACCTATCCTAAATCATCCTAACTCTATTAAATGACTTCTAAAGAAAATGAATACCACGGGGTCAGATCTTAGAAGTCTTAAACCATCCGATTAAAGAACGACATCTCCTATCATACAAAGCCTCAAAAGATTCCATCTCAATACTCGAATGATAACTATTGTTGTAAGAAAACTCTTCTAAGTTTAAGTGATCCTCCCACTAGACTAAAAAATTCATAACACGGGCTCGGGGCATATCTTCAAGCACCAAAATATTCTTCTTGGGCTAGCCATTGCTCTATGGATGGAAGGCGATACTAAGATCTGCCTGTGTAACTCTTCCTGAAAAGCTCTCCAAAGATAGACATAAACATGAAACCTCGGTTTAAAATAATAGATATGGGCACCCCATGCAAACAAACTAACTTATGCACATAGATGTGAGCTAACCTCTCAGCACAGAAGGGCATCTGAATAGGAATGAAAAGTGCTGACTTGGTCAATCAATCCATGATGACCCAAATACCATCGAAACCATGAGAAGTATGGGGTAATCCACTTACGAAGTCTATAGTAATGTGCTCCCACTTCCACTCAAGAATGGGCAATCTCTGAATCAATCCACTTAGTCACTGATGCTCAGCCTTTACCTGCTGACAACAAAGGTAACGAGTAATAAAATCTACCGCATCGCTCTTCATGCCACTCCACCAATAATACAGTCTCAAATATCTATACATCTTAGTTGTTCCCAAATTAATAGAATGTCCAGAGTTGTGAGCCTCATGCAGAATCAACTGGATCAAGTCATCGATCCTCAAAACATAAATGCAGCCAAAACACCCTTAGAATCTATGATGTTCCTATCGGAATCACCACTCAGCACCTAATCATAAAGGAAATGAAGCTTACTATCATCAAACTGACGATCCTGAATCATCTCAAATAAGAAAGACCTTACCTTAACACTAGCAAGAATCCTCCTAGAATCTGAAATATCAAGATGAACTATCAAGTTGGCTAAGGACTAAATACACAAGGATATCATAGATGAACACAACCACGAAAGATGTAAGTTAGGCCAAAACACTCAATTTATCACATTCATAAGTGCAGCTGGGGCATTAGTCAAGCAAAATGACATCACAAGGAACTCATAATGACCATAATGGGTCCTAAAAGCATCTTTGTGATATTCTCTGCCTGAATTCTCAAATGATGGTAACCATATCTCAAACTAATCTTAGAAAACACTACTGCTCCCTGAAGTTGGTCAAACAAATCATCAATGCAAGTAATAGGATAATACTTCTTCACTGTCACCTTATTAAGCTGCCTATAATTAATACACATATGCATGGATCCATCTTTCTTCTTTATAAAAAACACAGGGCTCCCTAAGGAGACAACTCGATCTAATAAAACCCATAACAAGAATATCCTTAAGCTGAGAATTTATCTCTTTAAGCTTGGCAGGAGCTATATGGTAAGGTGCTATAGAAATAAGTGGATGCTAGGCTCAAGATCAATAACAAACACAATCTCAGATAGGGGGAATACAAGGCAGGTTGGTAGGAAATACATCAAAAAGTCACAAACTACAAAAACAGAGTCAAGCGACAGACTCTCCACACTAGTATCATAAATCTATGCTAGACAAGACTCACAACCTATCAAAATAAGCCTCCTTTCATGAACATAAGAAAAATTCCCCATCAACTTACGCTAACTGTTCCCTGCCGCATGAGTGGGGTATATCGAGCATGGCTAAGGTAACGATCCTAGTAAAATAATCCATGACCACATGATAGTGGGATAACCAGGCCATACCTAGAATCACATCAAAATCTACCATATCCAAAATAATAAGATCAACATGAATATCAACAACTCTAACAGTCACAACATATGATCTGAAAACCCGATCCACTTCTAAAGAATCACCCACAAAAATAAATACATGTAAGGGCACAAATAATGAATCCTAAGATAACTATAACCATGGAGCATGATAAACAGATACGTAAGAATAAGTAGATCCCGAATTAAATAAAGCAAGGGCCAACTGACTACACACCAAAATTGTACCTATAATAATATCATTCGAAGACTTAACCTCGAGTGTAGAAGTTACTACATATAACTGACCATATCCTCCACCTGGTTGATCTCTTGACCGACCTCATGTCCTGCATGCCTTAGAACTCTCTCGAGTACCCAGGAAACCACCTCTACAATCCTAGGAACTACCTCAAGCTGAGGGATAAACTACTCTAACAAAGGGAATACTCTAAGGTAAAGCAACAATTTCCCTACTACTAGGGCACTCACAAGAATAATGACCAAAAAATCCACAATGATAACATGCTCCCTGATGTGAACTAGAACCAACAGATCTGGCCAACCCAAAGTAACCACCACGACTAGAATAGCTTAAAGAAGAACCCCTCAAATATTGATCGCCAACCTGACCAGGGCGATCCCTAGCACTAGAAGGACCTCCGTCGGTAATCTAAATAGCTTTTTGTACTAGTTGGCTGGGCTAACACTGAGGTTGATAAGACAGATACAATGAATACCAATCATGAGAACTACCACCTTTGAATTGGGAACTACTACAACTTTTATTGAAACTTCCCTAATATCTAGGCCTCTTATTGTTGCCCTCTTGGGCCTCATGATGTATCTTCTCCATCACCCGAGCGTGATCCAAAACCTCAGCAAAAGACCTACCCATATTAACCAAACTCTGAGTGGACATATAAATATGAAGTCTCAACCCTCTGACAAAGCAATAAACTCTCTTATACTCAAAATCTAGAATAGAAGTATCATGCCTAGCCAGCTCATGAAAATAAGTGTCATAATCAACAACTTTCATAGAACCCTACTTCAATCTAGAGAACTGATCCATCAAGTGATATCTAAGGTTGTAAGGCATGTTCTTCTTTAGGAACATCTCAAAGAATTGAGCCCATGTCAAAAAAGAAGATCCATCTGATCTAGAGTCTATATAACCTCTCCACCAATGTTGAACAGACAAATTCAATCGAAATATGGTATAATACATACCATGATCCACATCTAGGCATAAATTATGAAGCCTATCCTCACAAGAAATCAAAAACTCATGCGCATCCTTGCTCGAATCACTAGAAAACCTAGGCAGAGCCAATCTCTAGAATTTACCCAATATTTTTTACTCCTTAACATACGCAGCAAGCTAGGAAAATACTAGTTGAGAAACTACCAATTAAGGAACCACTGATGTAGGAGGGACCTCAACTTTAGGAGTCGCAGCTACAGGCTACTTCCCTGCCTCAATACGAATCTGATATATAGATTGTGCATCATCAAATGGTGCAACACCAACTAACTCCAAAAGTTGAACTAAAGAATTTCAAAGAACTAAAGAAGAAATAAACCCTGGTAAAGCCTGGGAAGGTGCCTGGCCCACCGTTGGCTGGGGTAGAAGAATCTTTGGCTCAAGAGAAAGAATAAGGTCTGGTGAAGGACCCTTATCCTAGCCCCTAGCTAGGGATACATCTTTAGGTTATCCATGACCTCTGGGTTATCCACAAACATGAGAAGGATCCCTAGGATCAATGTTAGGATCTTCATTGCGTATAGCTATAGCACGTGTCCTAGCCATCTGTGAAAGAGTGAAATTAAAGGAATATTCTATAAAAAAACTCATACTTTTACCATGATATGAGTGAAAGAAGTGAAGAACTCCTAAGAATGTCCCAAAGCCTCTTGAATATAGAAAATAAATGACATCATTCTGATTCACGGGATTCTATTAAATACTTGTTCTTATACCAAAAATACCAGTGTAGCCTAGGCTCAGATACTAATGTTTCATGACCTGATTTATGAATCATGATGGTACCGTCTCTATCTCGCTAGTAGGTAAGTCAAACTGTAACACAGAGTTGAACATAATGGATTAACTTGGTGGAAAATGCCCAACATAGGCAAAAATCAACAACACAACTTATAAATAAGCATAATATTTTAAATAGACAAGGATAGTCAACATAGATACCATCCCACGACCTGGTAGAGCCAATTTAAGAGCATCTAGTAATAATAATACAACCTAAGTCTAAAAATAGTGAACATAATCCTATCTTAAAACTAAAAACTAGACATGAAAATAGAAGGAAATAGGTGACTCTGACTCTAAGAGCTCACCCTATCTCTGGATATCAACACAACATAAAAGTGGATTAATAGTGGCAACTAGTACTCGAATCTACACCAAAAAAGTATAGAAGTGTAGTATGAGTACAAAAACATGGGTACTCAGTAGGCATCATCGGTTTACTGAGCTAAATCATAATTAAATATGATTAAATGCAAGATAATATAACTAAGTCAAGGTAGGAATGAACCTGAATTATCTCCAACATTGTTGTGCATAAATAGGAAAATAAACTTAAATAATAGCATAACATAACATAAATCATCAACATACCCAATCATAACTACAAAATTGGCTCCCATACGTTAGTTAGTACAAAAAAAGTAAATAACCCATCACAAGCCCCCATAAGCCTGGAAGGTACAAACGAGATAGAATAACATACCATCATTTATCAATTCTCAAACTACAATTGGAATTCATCCAAATCATGCCACACTATATCCATCGCTTGCCCATATTTATTATTTGTCAATTAATCAACTTATCAACTAACCATTATTTCACTAGGATCTGTTTATATCATACCATATTATAACCATTTTCTTATTTTCAGACTTAGCCAAATTGCCATTTTGAATCTCACACCCGATCATTATCTTATAATAAGTATATCATCATAGCATAATATGCATATTGGGACTCAAATTGGTAAATATAATCAATGGTTGGACTTGAACCTATAAATAATCATCAATAGCTGAATCGGTAAATATATCATCAATATCCAAACTTGAACTAATAAATATATCATCAATAGTTGTACTTGTACCGATATATATCAATAGATGTCAACACTCATCAACAAACATGATTTTCCATAAATAGGACCCATGTGGTGAGGTACGATCGTGACATAATTACCACGATTGTAGCTTCTTGGTGACTTCCAAGGGTATCACAATCTCAATCCTTGGCATCATGATAGTGATGCACCAGATACAGCTGATACAGCTTAGACTTAGGAAATTTTGCAAGTCACTTCCAAACCCTCAAGATTCATCCAAAATCTCGTATACACAAATGAACTATGTAAGCACACCAAATTCGATGTTCCAAACTCAATGGCGCATTTAAAATTTCCATCCAAAGAATAGATAGTTGTTAAAATAAAAAATTTAGCAAATTATATAGAAACAGTTAGAGTAGAAAGTGCAGCAATTGGCGCAGGCATAGAATACAAGGCCTCAAGGTGGTTTGCCAAGTGAGAATGAACCTCCTAAATAAGTAATTTCAATCACTTTAAGGAGTGGTGAAGAGCTAAATGATAGGCTTCCAAAGACAAATAAGAAGGTATACACAGAGTTTGTTCCTCAATCGATTACAGTTAAAGATACTAAAAATTAAGGGAAATCTAAGTACCTAACAAAAAAAGATTTTGAGAAGAAAAGACCACCACCACCATTCCCACAGCAGTTCCAAAAAGTAAAAGAGTATGTATGCCTTAAGAATTCTTTGAAACATTTAGAGAACTTCACATTACCTTTCTTTTTTAGATGTTTTACAGGGAATGCCCAAGTACGCTAAGTACTTAAAGGATGTAGTAACTAATAAAGTTAAGCTACAGGATGCTGAGATAGTGGCACAAATGAAGGAGTGCAGCTCTATGGTAACAAAAGAGATGCCCAAAAGTGTAAGGACCAAGGAAGCTTCAATCTATCTATTCAGATTGGTGACAGTGAAATGGTTCATGCCTTAAGTGATTTAGGGGCAAGTATAAATCTAATGCCTCTGTCCATATTTAAAACTCTTGGGTTGGGCGACCAAAGACCAACCCAAATAATGATTTAATTGGTGGACAAAATCATATTTAAGCCCAAAGTAATAATTGAGGTCGTCCTCATAAGGGTTGGTAAGTTTTTAATTCTAGATGATTTTGTTATTATAGATTTTGCTACAGATAGCAGGGTGTCTATCATTTTAGGATGTCCATTCTTAGCCACGGGTGGAGCATTGATAGATGTGAGAGATGCCATTCTTATAATAAGATTGGATGATAAAGTGATAGCTTATAGAGTATATAAGCCACTTAATCCACCTCCCACTACAAAGATTTGAATATACAGTGAAAGTGATAAGTGTAGGATGGTAGAATATTTGTGTCCAAAGACCTGTTCGACCAATCTAATTGAGTTGCTCGATCCACCACCTAAGCTCGAGAGCATGATGATTTATAATCCTGGAAAGGCTATTATTGAGAAAGTTATTGACCTTGCAAGTTCACACTCAAGAGATTAGAAACAAAGAAGAAGATTTCCTCTAAGAAGAAGAAAAAATGTGAATGAATTCAATTGAGTTGTGATGTTAGGTCATGCTACGACACTAAATCAGGCGCTGCTTGGGAGGCAACCCAAGTTAAAGTAGGTTTTATTTTTTGTATTTTTAGTTTTTGCTTCACGTATTATTTATTTTTGTTGAGTCACAGGTTGATGGGAAGTGTGAATACCAAAAACCTTAGCTAACGAGCATGGCAGACACTAAGTGTGGGGTCCCCATACCCTCTTGATGTTAAAAGATACTACTAGCTAGGCCTAGAGGCCTTATGAAGTATCTTTATATCTTTTTTTAAATTTAACTTTGGGAACAAAATAGATTTTTAAGTGTGGGGTTGGGTAATTCCCATGTTTTGGGTGAAGTGATATTGTTGGTTCTAATTTCTAGTTGTTTTTCTAGTTTTTTTTTCTAAATTTGAAAAAAAATTACAAAAAGATTTGCTTTTTAGTCATTAGTTTGTGGGTATTAGTTGAATAGGTGCATAATTCACCCACCCCATGGTTGTTCTTTTAGGTTATTTTCCATAGAGGCGCCCTTTGAACCTAGTATCCTTTTTTTAGGAGTAAATTTTAAATTTTTGGGTTTAGGTAAGTGAGATGCTCTTGTTGGTGCTATGTATGATTGTATGATGCAAGTTATTTTGTGTGTAAAAGTATTTTGCTATATGAACTACTACTTTTGAGACTCTTAGGCTCCAGTTTATGACTCTGTATGTTGTCATTTTAATGATGAATTCATGTGATTACTTGGTTAAGAATCTATGAGGATCTTACTTGAGTTGAGAATGTTACATGTGTGGTATAGTTTTTATGTGTTCCTTGTTGTATTTGATGTCTCAAACTTTCCTGATGTGTGTGCAAAGCAAAATAAAGAGTGTGATTTAGAAGATAATATAGACGTTTTTTTGATAGCCATGGTTTATACCTTCTTTTATCTACCCTTGTGCACAATCCTAGTTAACCTCATTGAGATGTTATCTTATCCTTTGGTAGCCTTGTATATAGACTATTCCTCTTCTTTGTTTCACCTAAATTTGATCCAAATCTCTTAAGTGTTTTAGTTAAAAACTTAATAAGTTAAGGAATGTGAAAAACAAGAAGCCAAGAGGTAAAAGTAATACCCCAAAATATAGATATTGGTGTTGAAAATTGATATGTGTTGTGGTAATATGTCCATAGATGCTAGTCCCACTACATTGCATGTGAATTAGCTTAATGAGATAAGTAAAATAAGTGAAAGTAGATGTGGTGGAAAATTTTGGGTGTTAGAGGTTGATCTTAATGTTCATGTGATGTGTTAAAGTGCTTAGGGAAGTTAGTAACTATATTTATCCAAATATCTCCTACCCGTCTCTTATCCTGCATTAATACCTATAAAGACCTATTTGATCTTAAGTCCTAACATTCTGATATTAGTGGAGTACTAAACTAAGGGAAAACTTGTAATACCCCGAGACTCTAACCAATAGTGCAACCATGAATCAAGCTCATCAGAAATAAATTATAATGTTTTGGGCTGTTTTCTAATCAAGTATAGTGTGTATTAAGGCCTTAAAGATGTCCCAACGATTGGGTGAATCAAAACATTCCTTACCGATTGAATTCTTGGAAAGGATATTGGTATAGTCAACTTCAAACAAGCATATCTCTCATTATACTTTGAATTTTTGATCTCATGACCTATCAACAGATACATAATTGAATTATGTTTCCAACGATACCAATTTCTCCAAAATCCGATACTAGAGCAAAGAGTTATACCCATTATACTCCAACATGTCAATCTGGAAAAGGGTGACGACGTTTCTAACGACCTGTCACGTTTCTGATGACATTTCTGACGTTATTTCTGACGATGTGGTCAGCCTTAGGCAGAACATCATAAAATTCGACCCTTTTGTGATGACATTTCGTGACGACCTATCATGGGTCTGATGGCCTATCACGGATGTCGTCAGCTATTTTTTTCAGCAATTTAGAGACGTCTTTGCAAGGGTATTTTGGTCTTTTTCCATCTTTTGGAGGCCTATATAAATATGAGAATCTCATCCAAACCCTAATTCCATCATTTTCTCTTCCAATTCTCTTGAGATAATATATCTAGGATTATATCAAGAACATAAATCTTCCAAGAATCATCCATAAATCTTCAAAATTTCTTCAAGAACCAAGTTCCTCATAGTGTGGGCTTCAAGAATTATTTATTTCAAGTGTGGATAAAGTCTCAAGCACTAAAGTTCATACAATTTCAAAGATTAAGGTATGTGGGATTTTGAACAAGAAGACTTCTTTCGTTCTTGTGCCCAAAGATTTAATTTCTATTGAATTTTACAAAGTGGGTTTACACCCAAATTACTTTATCAAGGATTTATGAGATTTGAGCTATACAAGATTGACACATATGACTACTTCATTGTCTTATTTCTTAAATTAAGAATTTATTTCATGAGCTGTATAGTGTTATCATGAAATGATAATTTCTAAGTGATTTATGATAAGTGTCATGATTTATGTTTTTCCATGAGAAGTTTGTCTATTGAATATATATTGATATTGAGCTTGAGAGTCAAGAATGAGTTCTATGATGTTTTCTGGAAGATTTGATACTTGATATGATTTGATAAGCAAGTGTACTTGATGATGAGAAAGATTATTTTGAGATTTAGTCAAGTTAGGAATCCACAAGTTGATTATGATTTACAAGTGAGATATATATTTATATTTTGGTCTTCATTATAGACCCTTGAGTTGGTTAAGGTGGATTTCCTAACGCGTTATGAGCTTAAGTCTGGGAGTAGTATTTAGCACCGAGCGAAAAGTATGGGTTCAGCGCATCCTACTTCCCCAGAACTACATGGCACCGTAGGATTAAGATTAAGGGCTAAAGGCCAAGACAGTTATCACTAAAGTTAAGGTTCTACTCCGATAGCAAGGATAGAACAGCTCTCCCCAATGTGGATAAGATGTTGGACTCCATGTAAGTTCACATGGTTTATGTCGGTTATAAGAAACTCCCAAGTCCATAATAGTCCAAGTTTCATGAGTTACCGAGTCACTCTAAGTCATGAGTCAAAGAGTTTAAGTTGAGTCCCACAGTTTGTGAGATTTATGAAGCATATGTTATTATTGATGATTTATGGAAAATATGTTTCAGGTAACTCAAGCAAAGAGAGTCATTATTATCAGCATGCATGATTTTCTTATACATTTATGATATTATTTAAATATTGCATGCACCCCCACATACTCAGTACATTCCCAAGTACTGATTCACATACTCCTCTATATTCTATATTTTCTCATGATGTAGGTTCAGGTGCTCAGTCTCAGCAGAGACAGTGATCTTCGAGTACCTCAATCTATATTCATACAGTTGGTGAGTCCTCATGGTTCGAGGACCTATGTCCCCAATTTTGTCTTGATAGTAGATGGTTGTTTATTTCCAGTTCAGTACGGGTCAGTTGGGAATCTGTCCCAATGGCTCCTCAGTTTTTTGTAGTAAAGGCTTTGTCAGACTAGAGTACTAGTATGTAAAAAACTTTAGTATTTTGATTGTACAGGATAGTATTTCTTTGTATTCTAGTATATTCATGACATGATTATTCTTCTTTATGACTGCTTGATTATTGTCATAGTGAGTTATAGAGGTGATGACAGGCTCAGACGGTTAGCTTGAGGTCGCATGTGGCCTTATGCACCGTGTGACGTCTTGGGATGGGATTTTGGGGCGTTACAAAACTTATTGTTCATTTCGTGTAACTTGTGAATTCTTTGTGAGAGTGACTGTAAATTGATTCTTATACCTATTTAGTGAAAAATTGAATTTATTTGAGTGATTATGGGTAACTCTCTTGTTGTGAGGGCACATGCTTGATAATAGTTGGGTGAGTTGTATGATCTCTTTGATCGAGTAAGATGCATGAGTTTTCCAACTTGGTGAGCCAATTCTTGAGGTTAGAATGTTTTGGTGTATTGTTCAAGAGCTTTCAAATGTGTGTATAACCCTCGATGAATAGGCATTGAAATAGTAGCAAACCCCTTGATGAATCATCTATAATAATCGGTCAACACAATGAAGTTACGAACCTCAATCGGAGATGTAGGTCTAGCCCAATAAGGAATCGCCTCAATCTTAGTTGGGTATACCATAATACCATTCTTAGACACCACATGTCCAAGGAATGTCACCGAATCAAGCCAAAACTCACACTTAGAGAACTTAGCAAAATGGACATAACACAACAACAACAACAACAGACCCAATGTATTCCCACAAAGTGAGGTCCGGAGAGGGTAAAATATACGCAGTCCATATCATCGATGAACACAATCACAAAGGAATCCAAGTAAGGTCTGAACACTCAGTTCATCAAGTCCATAAATGCAATTGGGGAATTAGTCAAGCCAAATAACATCACAAGGAACTCATAATGACCATAACAGGTACTAAAAGTTATCTTTGGGATATCCTCAGCCCGAATCCTCAACTGATGGTAACCAAATCTTAAATCAATCTTAGAAAACACTATCTCTCTCTGAATCTGGTAAAACAGATCATTAATGTAACGCATAGGATAATGGTTCTTCATCATCACCTTATTAAGCTACCTATAATCAATACATATACGTATGGAGCCATCTATTTTCTTTACAAACAACACAGGGGCTCCCCAAGGAGATGCACTCAGTCTAATAAAACCCTTACCAAGAAGATCCTGAAGTTAAGAAATTAGCACCTTAAGCTTGGTAGGATTCATATAGTAAGGTTCCATAGAAATAGGTCGGGTGCCAGGCTCAAGATCAATAGTAAACTCAATCTCATGGAAAAAGGGAATACCAGGTAGGTCGGTAGGGAACACATAAAAAAAATCACAAACTACAAGATAGAGTCAAGTGGACTCTCCACACTAGTATCATAAATATAAGTGAGACAAGACTCACAGCCCCTTGAAATAAGTCTCCAAGTATGAACACAAGGAATAATCCCCGTCAAATTGTGGCTAACCGCACCCTACAACATGACTAGAGTATATCGAGCAATGCTAACATAACGATCTGGGAAAAATAATCCATGAACGCATGATAGTGGGATAACTAGTCCATGCCTAGAATCACATCAAAATCCACTATATCCAAAAGAATAAGATCAACATGAGTATCAATAACTCTAACAATCATAACACATGATCTGAAAACTCATTCCACTACTAAAGAATCACCCATATGAGTAGATACATATAAGGGCACAAATAATAAATCCCAAAATAACTATTTTTGAGGAGCATGATAAGCAGATACATAAGAATAAGTGGATCCTGATACACCCAAATTACACCTCTCTTACGAGAGAGTAAGCGATCGCTCTCAAATATAGAACCCAACTAGGTTGGGTGTCAAATACCACAGGGAATACTGTGTTTACTAAATATTGTGAATATTATTAGACTGTTGATCAAAGGTTCCTGAATAAGAGGGGTTTAGATTTATAAATTGTATTCTAAGTAATTGTAATAGAGTTGCTCCAACTAATGATTCTTTCTTCTAGTAGTAATTCAATGATATTAAACAAACTAGAGCTATGGTTGTCAAGATGTTTAAACAGTTAGCGTTGTGAATCACTTTTGAGTTCCACTCAATAACTTCAATTGCAAATCCAACTGAATTCTATTATTTACCCATTAGTTTCTCAACCTTAATGGATAGTTTATCCTTTAACTCTCTCAAACTTAAAGAATATATTGATTAGTCAACCATTTTATCATGTAGGTTAATCCTTGTTAAGGTATTTTCCGTTAATCTAAAGAATTAGGTCTCTAGATTTTATGTAAACCTTTTCTATTCCCAACAGACACTTTTCTATTTGAACAAGTGACATTTCTTGGGATCACTTTTCAAGTTTGTAACCAAGAAAAGTCATTAGAGTGAAGAAGGGTTTATGCAACATCAATTACCAACAAAAACTCAATTGGAATGACAACCCATATCAACTGTTTACGTCAAGGCTCCTATAACCCTAGTTATGGGAGCTTAGCCACTCATCTCCATAGAAGAAAGAGAAAGAATACCTGTATTATTCATAAATAAATTCCAAGTTCACTTACAAAGGTTAAAAGAATTAATTCTTGAATCTTCAATAGCAATGGAATGATTAGATCCACAAATATAGTTTGATTCACTGATTTCTACGTTATAGAGAGTTTCATAGATGTAAAACTAAGATAAAACAATCTCTAAGATTCAGAATCTCCCTAAATAAAACCCTAGCTGGGTATTTATATGCTCCCAAGTTTAAAAGATTTTAAATTTAAACTCAAAAAAAGTCGCGTCCAAACTGACGATTCAGCTAACGGCCTATTGGGACACCGACGATCTGTCACATGGTCCGTCGCTGAGTGCTCCAAGATGTCAGGTTCTCTTTAGTCCTGACGGCCACCTTGGTGGACTGTCAAGGTTCCAACAGTCCATCGCACAGTACGTCGATCAGTCCTTTAAAACCTTGCATTCTGTTAAAGCCCAACAGCCACGGTGGCGGTCTGTCGTAAACTTGATGGTCTGCCACTTAGACAGTCACATGGGTCTTCCATCTGGAACCTTCTGTTTAGCTCTGATGGTCCTTCTTTCAGTCCATCGCATGACTGATAGCCCACCATTTGGTCCATCATTGACCTTTTTCTATTGTTTTCCTGAGTTTTCTCCTTCAGCTGACTCCTCAACCTGAAATCACTAAAATTCACTATTAAATACAACTTTAATTGCTTGAAAACACATATATTTCCTGAGAAAAAGATGCAAAATATTTTGTCAATACCCGGAATATCAACACCCTCAACTTAAGATAATTACTTGTCCTCAAGCAACTTAGCACCAGAGTACAAATATGAGCAATACAATGACAGGCATTCAACTTGCTGAACCAGTTTTTACACAACTATTCACTTCTCATCCTACTTATACGGCTCCACATATCAGAGTCTATGTCTGGTATTATTTCAAAATCAATACATATACACAAACATGGATACAAAAATCTATAGAGCTCAGACAAATTAAGTGTAACTCAGGTTGCCCTCATAGTCAAGGAAATCTACCACTTAGTATATTTTGTGGATAAAAATTAGAACTCTCACACTCATCAAAGAAGTTACAAACATAGTACACATACCCATAGGCATGTCTTTATCATTCAATGATCCCTTAAAGTTGACTCTCTAAGATTAAGAAGATCTTTCTCAAGCTTGTAATGAGGCTTTGGGGTTAGGTGAGGAAATATTTTTGTGAAAAAGTGACTCAGCACTAGGACTAAACTCTCTTTGCCTAAGTTTTACCTACCAAGGCCATTTCTAATCTAGCTCACTCACTCTTTCTTATTTATTTACACTTTACCATAACAACCCCTTTATATATATATACATATATACATACAATCATCAGCCACCCTCAACTTATCTTGATGCAATCAGTCAAGGTACACAGTGTCTTGAGTAGAATAGGGTTGGATGCTCTAAACCAAATTTTCCTTAGATTGCTAATAGCTTGACAGTAGCCACCCTCAACGTAGGTGTTTTGCCTAAGTTTAGGTTCACAATTCCCACTATTGGGCCAGGGCCAGAGCTAAGTGTTAACAACTTAAAGAGAGTTAACTAGAGTGATTGTTGATGAAGAAAAAAAATTAACATAGGCTCAAAGAAGGGTTCAAAAATGGAAAATTCTTTTTGGCGGGGTTAATTATTTTGGCTAAGTGGACTAAAATCACAAGGAGGCCTACTATCATTTCTTATTTTATCAACTACAATACAGCATCAATTGAACCAAGCAAGTTCTGGGTACTACACTATGTAAGAACTAATACAAATACTCACACACACAGGCAACTGAGTCAAACTCATTCTACTGTTCTTAAGATTTACATCACATGTAATAAATATCTTACAAGTTAATGCCAACTACAAATTAACTAATAGTTGATCACATATACTAGAAGACAAAAGTAAATAGTCATATAGACACAGCCATAGCTTGATACCAACATCATTCATCATCTATATTCACCACAAGGTGCTAACATAAACGGCACTTTTATTTCATAGACTAACATTAACAAAAGAAAAGGACTTAAGAAAGGAAAGATGCAAACTTAAAGTTAATCCTAGAAAAGGAAAAAAATGCAAACTTAAACATAATCCTACACATGTCGATTCTCCTAGATAGCACATGGGAGAGAAATAATACGTCAACACAATCCCCCATGGTACAAGTACACCACCCCCCATAAAATTATATGCATTTTCCTTAAAGCACCAAATAAAAGTACAAAGGAGTGGGTATACTTGTATTTCCTCTTATTCATCTGAGGCATCTGTGAAGTATGGTGAGGCTCCAATATCTTCACCTGGTGTAATATTGACCCCGTGGTGGTGGGGGGACTCAAAAACTCTCCCTCCAGTGTTGGAGATACGATATCTCTGCCTGAGTCTAAAGGTTGCCCCTTGACTGAGGCAGAACTGGTAGACACTCCAGCTATTTCATATTTAACTCTCTTCCTTCTTCTCTCTTTATCTCTCCTTGATCTTCTACTTTTTTTCTTTAAATCATGTTGCTCTCATTCCTCCGGTGTCATGGCTTTCCTTCTTTTTCTCTTTTTAGCCTTCTTTTTAGCACATTCATCTACCTACTGCTTTACTTTATCTTTCATGGGTGTCCCCATCAGATCAACAATTCTTTTATCATCATCACTCATAACTAAGCCTGGATTAAAAGTGGCTTGTTGTGGCTACCTGCTCTTCAACTCTTTGATGTTAGCCTGTGATTTATTAAACTCTACCATTAACCTTGCCAAGTCTGGAATAGACAGTGAATTTAGCCTTTTGTTGATTCTCTCTTCCATGTGATCCATCCTCATTTGAACGTCTTGGAAAGGGCAAATTTCCTCAGCTATAATTCTGTCAACAAAAGGCTTAAATTCTACAGCCCAAGTGTCAAGCTGCCTTTTGAATTTCTTTTGCAATTTCACAGACTTGGAAAAGTTTTCCTGCATCATCCTATATTCTGCAAATTTTTCGCCACCCATTGGTGATGCAGATTCTGACCCTGCAGATGCACTTGATAAAACATAATCAGGTGGTACATAAGTGGTAATTAGCAACGGCATACCCGTTGGAATCTCTAAAGTATCTGGGGATGGTACTGACTGAGTTTTTAGGTTGGTGGTTTGGTAACTCTCATTTCAAACTTCAAGTCATCCTTTGACTTCTCAATGTCCTGCCTATGTGTAGCACGAACCTCATTATCCACCCCATGAAGTAGAGGCACACCTACCTGCCTGCATAATTTAGTGATTAAGAACGGAAATGGTAGAGCACTGGCCACCTTATGCACTCTTACAAACAACTCATCGACAATGATCTGACCGAAATTAATCTTCAGTCCTAATAGTAAACTAGCAACAAGTACAGCCCGGTGAATATCTAGATTAGCATCACCTCTTATTATCATAAGTCTCAATCAAACCACAGTCTACCAAAATTTAGCTCTGAAGCTAAGGGATGACTTTGTTGTGCGCTCACATGGGTTTGTAGCCCAGAAAGAATTACCCTCATCTGTCAACACTCCATATAACCAGGATCTTTGGGTAGATTTATTATGCAGTCTATACTCGAGTTCTAGAATAGTAGGTGAGGTTTCATAATCTGTCCTAAACAGCATCATATTGATAGTCCGGGCTGATATGTCAATGGTATCTCTATGGACTGGCACTAATTCCCTATTCGGAAGATCAGAAATCTTTGAGCCCTTTGGAACATCCTATTTTTCCAATACCAAATAGTTAGCAAATAATTCCCTTACCAGATTCGGCTGATATGATCTGAAGGGCTTTCTCATCCATGTCAATTCGTACTTATTAAAACGAGCTCTAGCTCAGGATATTCATGCAGCTCTATCATTACAATTTGATACTCCTTAACTAATGTCCTTTTGACTGGCCTACTTGCTATTTGTGCCAACCCATCATAAAATTTATCCCTTTATCTATTGAGTTGCCATCTGGTGGCATCTATGATTTGAGGATCCTTTCATCTGATCAAGTTGGCATCTTCAGTATTAGTCTCAACCTCGACTACTTCAGTTTATGACTCTATATTGGTAGCCCTAGTTTCGGCCTCAACTGGGTTAGGACGAGTTGTGACTACCCTTGCCTTATCGGGGCTTGAGCTAGTGATGCTGGTGCTGCCTTCACTCTCCTCTTCAGATTGGCAGTGTAGGAAGTGTTGGGTCCCTATAGAGAGTGTTGAAGGCTGGTGCCTCCTTACTCCTAGAAGTTTTGCCTCGCCCTATTGCTCGACCTCCGCCTCTATTCAATGGGAGTTTTCATGCCATGGTGCCTGAAAAAAAAAGTACGAAGTCAATAAAAAAACAAAAATCTACAAAAATAGTAACAAAAATTTACTTGAAGGTCACATTAACGGGCCATCAATGATGCAACGGTCTGCCAGTTGAGTCGTCAGGCCTTATGCAGTGAGTTCTGATTTTCAAGGCCTTGCGATGGTTGAAATGACAATCCGTCAGGTCACTGATGGTCTGCCAGGTTGTCCATCGCGACTTATCCAATGAACAACTTTCTTTGGACTTTTGCGATGGCCAACCTGATGGTCCATCACAAATTTGACGGTCCGCCAAGGTGATCGTCAGTCCCCATTTTAAATTTTAGACTTCTTTTTAGTATTTTGTCCAACAGATGGTATACCTCATTTGATTTTCAGCATAGCAACAACAATAATTCTATGTTTTTATGCACATTTTTCTACTCTAAACACGTGGGTTACTCAGACTTCACCCCAAGTAGCATATAATAAAGTTCAGAACCCAGACATCAACAATTTAAACCACAGAAGAAAACAAGATGAAATTTTACATACCACAACTATTTCAATCATATTTTCCACTTTGGAGAAGCAAGAAAACGGGTAAAAATCATACCTCGATGATGCAGAAGTTTCACTCTAGCTTCTTGCACTTTAGAAAGAAAAACTACTAAACACTTTAACCTATGATTTCTTCTATTGTTGTGATAAGGAGAAAAGAAGGGAAGAGACTTGTTTAAATAGAGGAGAAGAAATAAGTTGGAGAGTCCTTGAGGGGGTAACTGCCTTACAATACTATGAATCCAAAGGGAGTTAGACAGTTTTAGAATTTGAGGAGATTACAACTTATTTAACCGCCCTATTTTATCTCTTTAAAAATTTTTGGGTCAAGTACGGGTCATTTAAATAGGCATCCAACTTAACCCGACCATACCCATGACTAGGGTTATGTTGACGGTTAACTCGACAATCCGTCAGCTTTGCGACAGTCCGCCTGGTTGATCGTCAGGTCTTACCAGAGACATACCTTCCAGACCTATTTATGACAGTCACACCGACAGCCCATCTTTTTTGCAATGGTCCATCGAGTGGTCTGTCAGCCCCTTCCAAAAACTCAAATATTCAGCCTTAGGTTGATGGAAGAAGTGACGGTCCGCCAGGTTTCTGACGGTCCTCCAACTTGACTATCGAACCTTATCCAGTACATTCAAATTTTTGGCATGGCTTTGAAGGTCCGAGCGATGGTCCATCAAGATCTTGAAGTTCCGTCGGTATCTCCGTCAACCTCTTCAGAACTATGAAACTTCTTTCTTTCATGGTTTTCAGTCTTGGAAACTTCACAAACACATCAGATTGCACAAAAAGAAACCAATAAAAGAACTCTAGCTATTATTACAACAACACTTGGTGGGTTGCCTCCCACTAGCGCCTGATTTAATGTCGTAGCATGACACAATCATCTTAATTACTCAGACTTCATTGAGATAGATAGTAGCTATGCACTTTATTGAGTCCATTGGACCGATATACAACTTCGGTCGTTGCCCATTCACTTTGAAGATACTTCTATCTTTGTTTGCAAGTTCAACTACTCCAGACAAATAGACTTGATTAACTTGAAATAGGCTCGACCATTTTAATTTAAGCTTACCTGGAAACAGCTTCAGTCTGGAGTTAAAGAGAAACACCCAATCACTTTTCTGAAAATCTCTTTTTTGCAATTCTCTGATCATGGTTCTTCTTCATCTTCTCCTTGTAAAGATCAGCTCTTTCATACGCCCTGAGATGGAACTCATTCATCTTATTCAACTGCTCCAATCTCAACTGCACTGCCTGATTCTAGTTTAAATTTAGCCTCCTAAGTGCCCACAGCGCCTTATGTTCCAATTCAATTGGTAAATAACATGACTTGCCATAAACAAAATGATACGGTGACATACCGATCAATGTAATGAAATCTGTTTTGTATGCCCATAAGGCGTCATCAAGCTTTATACACCAGTCTTGTCTGCTAGCATTCAGTGTTTTAGCAAGTATGGCTTTGATCTCTCTATTTGAAATCTCCAATTGCCCACTAGTTTATGGGTGGTATGGAGTTGCTACTTTGTGTTGCTTGACACCATACTTTGCTAAGGCAACTCAAAACACACAATTGCAAAAGTGAGAACCACCGTCACTTATAATGGTGTGTGGCACCCCAAATCGAGAGAAAATGTTCCTTTTAAGGAACACAATTACTCTTTTCCCTTCGTTGTAAGCAAAAAAAAGGCTTCAACCCATTTCAATACATAATCAATAGCAACTAGAATGTATTTCACCTATACGAGCTCACAAAGGGCCCCATGAAGTCGATGCCTTAGATGTCAAATAATTCTACCTCTATCATTTTTGTCAAAGGCATTTCATGGCGCTTGGAGATTGACCCCTGCCTCTGACATTGGTCACATCTTCTCACGAACTCATAAATATCTTTGAACAAAGTTAGCCAATAATAGCCATTTTTTAGTACCTTTCTACTAGTACGGTCACCAGCATGATGACCTCTTATCAGGGACGCATGACATACTTCTAAGATACTCAGCATATCTACTTTTGAAACATATCTCCTTATGATATTGTCAGCATATCATCGAAACAAATATGGCTCGTCCCAGAAATAATGTGTTACATCATGGAGAAACTTCTTTCTTTGATAGAAACAAAGATTCTCTGAAATGACATCGCTCACCACATAATTTGCGAAATCAGCATACCAAGGTATTTTCTCCATAACAGCAGCCAAGATTTCCTCATCTGGAAATACATTATTGATCCCAAATTCATCTCTAGCTGCTTGCTCGCCTTCCAGCCTAGACAAATGATCCACCACTTAGTGTTCGCAACCTCTCTTATCTTTGACTTCGAAGTCAAATTCTTGAAGCAGCAGCACCTATCTAATCAACCTTGGTTTGCATACTTTTTTGCCATCAAATATATCAAGGTTGTATGGTCAGTGTGGACCACCAACTTCGTTTCTAGCAAATACACTCAGAACTTCTCAAAAGCATAGACTACTGCAAGAAGTTCATGTTCTGTGACGGTGTAGTTCTTTGGAGCTCTATTCAATGCTTTTCTAGCATAATAGATTGGATGAAATAATTTGTCCTTCTTTTGTACCAGCACAACTCCAAGGGAGACACCATTTGCATTACACATGATCTCAAACGGTTTTGACCAATTCGGTGCAACAATGATAGGAGCATCGACCAACTTCCCTTTAAGGTATTCAAATTTCTTCAAGCAATCATTATCAAAGAAGAACTTAGCTTCCTTCTCCAAAAGTTTACAAAGTGGGTTTTCAATCTTTGAGAAGTCCTTTATAAACCTTCAGTAAAAGCCAGCACGACCAAGGAAACTACGCACTCCCTTCACTGAGATAGGAGGCGGTAGCTTCTCAATAACCTCAACCTTAGCTTGATTGACCTCTATCCCTTTTCTAAAATTTTGTGTTTGAGAACAATGCCCTCCTTCACCATGAAGTGGAATTTCTCCCAATTAAGCACAAGGTTGAACTCCTCACACCGCTACAAGGCTCTGCTAAGATTTACCAAACACAGCTCAAACAAATCTTCTACGATAGAAAAATTATCCATAAATACCTCCAAGGTGTCTTCAACCATATCTGAGAAAATGGACATCATGCACCGTTG
Source organism: Capsicum annuum (assembly GCF_002878395.1). Classification (NCBI taxonomy): domain Eukaryota; kingdom Viridiplantae; phylum Streptophyta; class Magnoliopsida; order Solanales; family Solanaceae; genus Capsicum; species Capsicum annuum. The sequence goes on along the minus strand of NC_061118.1, from coordinate 74,064,118 downwards.
AAAGGTAGCGGATGCATTACACAATCCAAACGTCATCCTCTTAAATACAAAAGTGCCATACAGGCATGTAAATGTCATCTTCTCCTGATCTACAGGATAAATAGAAATTTTATTGTAACCATAATAACCATCCAAGAAACAATACCACCCCTTTCTCGCCAACCTATCAAGCATTTGATCCATAAAAGGCATTGGGAAGTGGTCCTTCAAAGTCCATGAGTTAAGTTTGCGATAAGCCATGTAAACCCTTCACCCAGTCACAGGCCTGAGTAGAATCAACTCATTATTTTTGTTTGCAACAACAGTCATGCCCCCTTTCTTGGGCATATGTTGAACTGGACTTACCCATTAACTATCGGAAATAGGGTAAACCACTCCTGTATCTAGCCACTTAATAGTTTCCTTCTTAACCACCTCTTGCATCAGTGGATTAAGGTGGTGTTGGTGCTCAATGGTCTGAGTACAGTCTTCTTCAAGTTGTATCTTATAAGTGCAGATGCTAGGGGGATACCAATAATATTTGCAATAGTCTATCCTAATTCTGTTTTGTATCTCTGAAGCACAAAAATAAGTTCTTCAACCTACTTCTCACCTAAATCAGCTACAATGATCATGGGTAGCATGTTTCCATTGTCCAGAAACATGTACATTAAATGCGCTGGCAGCTCCTTCAACTCCAACAACGGTGGCTTTTCAATGGTTGGCTTAGCCGGTGGTGTTGGTCTATTTTTAAGATCAAGATCTAGTTTCTTAGGAGCATAAGATTATGATCCCATTCCTGTCAAAGCACAAATAGTGTCCTCATACTCCTTAATGCCTTCACGATCAAAATTCATCAACACTGCAATTAAAGGCTCGACAATAAATTTCTCCTCTATAGTTACTTCCTGCTCATCCTCATAATACACATCAACAATCGAGAGCACACTCATGTCTTTATGTCAATTAGAGAAATTTACTAAACTTTGTATCATCGACCTTCTTCTTTAATCTATGAGGAAAGAGAGGTTGTGGTTTTGGCAAAGAAGTCACCACTGCTTTATTTTCCTTGTCTTTTTTTTCCAATCCATCAACCTGCTGATGATTAGAAGGAACACCAATGTCATCATTCTTTTCGGACTCCACGGGATTACTTTTTTTAAGCTTGAAATCTTCTTTGATCACCTCTTCAATAACAACTTTGCCTACAGAAGGGCCTAGTAATACCTTACCCTCTATGTGGTAATTTCCATACAAGAGCCATCATTTTAAGGGTTCTAAATTGTATCACTTGGCAAAGTTCAGCTCTTTCTCTGATTCGATGTTGCTAAGAGTTGGCTCGTTTGCTGCTCCAACTGTTTGATAGAGGTAGAGTGTGAATTTAACAACTGACTCATGAAAGACAAATCACTCTTCATAGTAGTCACCCCAGAGTTGGTATCCTCAACTCCCTTTAATAATTTCTCCATCATGTCCTCCATGGACATCTTTTCAGAGCTAGTTGCAGCATTATCTCTACTTCTGGGAGGTACATATAGTCCACTCTTATCATTCTTGCTCTTCCAGTCTCCTTGATCCCTATCCTTGTAACCAGCCTTGCCATAATAGTTCCAACCTTGATTTTCTTGGCTATTGCCTCGGAAACCCCCTTGATTATTTAGATAGTTCGCTTATTCTTTTGAATCAGAGTCAGCTCTACCTTGGGATGCAACAGCTTTCACCTTCTCTGTTTTTTCAGATAATAGATGCTTAGTTAGCAAATCTATCTGTGTCTTCAAGTGTGCCATGTCCTGGTCATATTCTTCCTCCTTCTTGCATTGCTCTATAGTCATACTACCAGACACAATAGGGCTTGCTACCACGGAATCCCTGGTATGCCAAGCTCTACTCTGTTTGGTCATTCGATCAAGCATCTCTGAAGCCTCTGGAAATGTAAGGTCAACAAACGACCCTCCTACAACATTATCCACGACTGGTTTCATAATAGAGTTCAAAGCCCGATAAAGAGTCTTTATCAAATGAATATCCATCATGTTATGGTTTGGGCATTGCATCAGCTTCTTTTTAAACCTCTCCGAGGTCTCATAAAGAGCTTTGGTGGGAAGTTACCGGAAGTTACTTATCTCATCTCTCAACTGTACCCTCCTGGAAGATGGAAAGAACCTTTCTGGGAAATCCTCTTTCAATTGCCTCTAGTTGGTGATAGAGTCGGGAGTCAGCCCATTGAGCTATAGTGTCACCTCCCCAGATAGAGACAATGGAAACAAATGTAGGCGTATAGCATTCTGACCCACTCCTGGATTATCAAAAGACTTGAAAATAGTGATAAAGTTCACCAAATGCATGTTTGGATCATCTATTGGAAGACCACCGAACATCCCCTTAAGATGAAGGAGTTGAATCATCGTACTAGTAATGTTAAATTTAGCTCCAGGTGCTAGAGGTGTAGGAATGATAGCTCCAGTTGCACCTGCTCAATCCATTCCATCTTCGTCGTCATTCAGATCAAACTTCATAGGTTGACGCTCTTGCCTTGCCCTGAAAGAGTGATTTCTATTTATATTGTAGTTTACCGGTGCATCCACATTCTCTGCACGCCTTGGGTTAACAGGATCTAACAAATCATCATCACCTAAATCATCATCATCTGGATTGGTATGATGTGCCGGCTGGCTACCATTCTGCTGATTAAGTTGAGGTCAAGCCAGAGCGGCTAGTCTTTCAGCATCTTGGGAGTCTGCTAATTAATGGCGGTTCTGGATGTATTGGAAATAACGGTGCACCCAATCTCCATGTACTTGGAATACACAATAACTACCTTACACAAAAAAAAATAAGAAACAAAATTAAAATTTTAGAAACTTAACCAAAGGTAAATTAACAAACACAAACTTAATTGACAATCGTATTCCCCCACAACGACGCCAAGATTTGATGCGCCAAAATTACACCTCTCTTATGAGAGAGTAAGCGGTCACTGTCAAATATATAACCCAGCTAGATGGGGTGTCGAATCCCATAGGGAATACTGTGTTCACTAAGTATTATGATTGTTACTAGACTATTGATCAAATGTTCCTGAATAAGAGGGGTTTAGATTTATAAATTGTATTCTAAGTAATTGTAACAGAGTTGTTCCAACTAATGATTCTTTCTGCTAGTAGTAATTCAATGATATTAAACAAACTAGATTTATGGTTACCAAGAAGTTTAAATAGTTAGGGTTGTGAATCACTTTTGAGTTCCACTAAATAACTTTAATTGCAAATGCAACTGAATTATATTGTTTACCCATTAGTTTCTCAACCTTAATGGATAGCTTATCCTTTGGATAGCTTATCCTTTAACTCTCTAAAACTTAAAGAATATATTGATTATTCAACTATTTTATCATGTAGGTTAATCCTTGTTAAGGCATTTTTCATTAATCTAAAGATTTAGGTCTCTAGATTTCATGTAAAACTTTTCTTTTCCCAACAAACACTTTTCCATTCGAACAAGTGATTGTTCTTGGGATCACTGTTCAAGTTTACTACCAAGAAAAGTCATTAGAGTGAAGAAGGGTTTATGTAAATATGATAAGTTAAGATGTATATTTATGTTATTTTTTCAAAAAATATTGACTCATTTTGGGCCTATGGATATTCTATGGCACGTCAACCAAATTAATGTATCAAATGGTCATTGGGTCGTTTGGCCATGTTGGCCATTTTCAGTAGTTTTCAATTTGGACCATTTAACCCTTTTTCAAGGATAAACATCATAAATGTCGATAGTTTGAGCCATACAAAAAATTCAACATTTATAATACTTACATAAAATCCCTTATTTCAAGATCGACTGATACATAATTCATAAAAGATACATTTTCTGCAAACACATTTTTCCAAAAAATAATTTTTAAAAAAGGCAACTAACTAAATTACCATAGTTTAATGATCAATCAACGTAACTAAGAAGGGAATACGACAATTTCATCCCCTGAAAAGTTCAAACGAATTCATAATTAAAATGTATTTTACAAAAACAAGCTCATTCAACCATATTCAACCAAATTTCAGGATCTCTATTTTTCAATTTTTTTTACTTTTATAGAGAGATCACAATGAACATTTCAATTTTACTGTGGCATTCAGAAGTTTGAATTTCTGACATCCATTATGAGCAATATAAAAGTGAATGTGTTGTCATTTTCGAGAATATTTCTTATATGAATTTCACTTCAATTATAGCTACGAAGTTGGAAATTATTGAATCATTGAAAAACATAGATATCTGGTATGTTCAATTGAAAAACCCTCATCAATGGTGATTCAAAGGATAATGGAGTGAGTTATATGTTGAATTGAAAAAAAAGTGTTCCAATTTTTATAACCTATACTTTATGCATAACGGCAACTGAAAAATCTACCAATGAGAAGGTGTTTGATGTCGATACTAGTGTAATTAATTGCGTCGAAGCACTGAAAATGAATGCTATATCACTTGCAGTAGTTAAGTCAAAAAGTGATTACTCCTTGCACGTTCCAAAAGTGGAGATTCAAGACTTCATTACTGATTGCAAACATAAAGATGTTAAGGTAAAACAGCTTTACAAGGATAAGGCAACTCTTGTATCTGTGATGGCTAGATATGCCATAAATTATAACTTCAATTTCAAAGCACAATGTTCCGGCAAAAAATATTGTATAGTTAATTATGTATCTTTTTGTGTAGATTGTGAATTACATAAGAAAATCCCGTTATGTTATAATCTCTGATATTCTATATTACTGGCCGATACACTATCGGCTTAGAATATTTTGTTTATAGAAACATTATTGTTGAAAAGATACAATAGTTTTTTAAAATATAAAGTTTACTATTTCATGAATCAGTGACTGATATATTTTTATTACTGGAAGGTATAATAGAGGTTGATTATAAGATTTTGACTTAAGAATACTTTTATTTTCTTATACATTTTTGAGCCATAAAATTGACTGATACAATACATTATTTGGTTGATACATAAATTTGTTAACAGGTTTTATCACTGGTGATCTGATATTTTTTAAAATAACTGTGATTAGCTTATCTTAATTCTTTCAGCTATGCTCTACATTGCTATTTCGAGGATTGTAGTTGAGTTTTAAAAGCATCTTATCTGAACAATTCTTATTTATTTAAAATTAAAATTTTTATTAATGTACATAATTTTCATTTGAGTGAAAGGATGATTACCCAATTTCAAGCTACAATAATGTTTGTTAGTGGAATTACAGCCCCAAAATTAGTCGATCATAAAAAAATACACACTGGGTGACATAATTGAGGAGACAAAGGCTTTACATCGTATTGATATAACTTACATAAAGGTGTGACCTATTAAGGGGCATGCAATAGAGATGTTAAGAGGGGACCGACTAATGTATATAGAAGGATATCCAGATACATTCATATGTTAAACATTGTTTATCCCAACTCATTCATTTTGATGCATAAGTCTTCTTGAAAATGAATTCACTATCTTTTTATAGCGTTATATCCAATAATGAGAGGTTTTGAGTTTTGTAAACCTATGGTTGTTGTAGATGTTGCTCATATGAGTAAAGCGTATAAAGCATATTTTTTTCAACTAGCACTCTTGATGGTGCATGTAATCAACTAAACTTATGTTAGAATGTAGTGTATATGCACATAATTAATTAACTAATCCACATTAGCTTGATAATTTAATGAATCATATATTGTCTGATTTTTAGATTGCATTTTGCCAATAGCGTCTGATGTTATAAATACTGAGAATGCTTGCTCATGATCGTGATTTTTTTCGCAGTTTAAAAGTGCTTTTAGAGAATGTGAGAATATGTGTTGTGTATCTAATCGGAATGAAAGAATTATAAAAAGTGTAAGAATTATGTATCTGAATTTCGCTCATTTTGCTTGTATTTGGCATCATTGAAAGAATGTGTGCACAAACTTTAGAAGGAGCAGAAATCCACTTAGTTACTTATATTATTCAATAACCAAGACATACAAATAAGAGTATTTTGAGTATATTATGGCTAAAGTTGATAAGGTCGATCATAGGGTTAAGGATCACTTGTATAATATTAGACATAATATGTGGAAAAGATGACATTGAATATTGTTGAATGTATCAATAGTTGTCTAGTAGAAGCGCGTCAACTGCCAATCTTGAATTTTCTGGAAGAAGCAAGAATATCTATAGAGCGTGAAATTATAAGAATACAGAAATAATGATGTACAAACACTACATTGGGTAGAAGGTTTAAAAAAAAATCTAACTCTAAACATGAAAAAATATGCTCGTTTAATGATATATTTTAATCAGTACATCTCCGATATATTGCAAGCATACACACAACCTCTAAAAAAGTGTATCTATATTGATGTCAAAAACGCCGACTATGAATATCTACTTTTTTATTTATGTTGATTTGAAATTTATGGGTTGTTTCAGCAGAGATACTTTTTGTTCTATTCCTGATACATACCTATTTATATTGATAATTTTTATTTTTTGTTTTTATACATTTTCAACTAATAATAGCTTGACTGGTGATTGATTAGGCAGGTTAAGACTTCATCCGTGTATTTATACTCTGTATATGAAGATGGTAGAAGGTACATCATTAATCTTGAGAGTAAAACAAGCAATTGAGAAAGGTTCGAACTTGACGAGAAACCATGTCGGCATGTCATTACAGTTTTAAAGAGCAAACACGTAAAAGATATGGGACTCCATTATTCGGAGTATTACAAGCCTGCAACTATTGTGAAGACATATGAAGAAACATAAATTTAATGCTAGATATTAAGGATTGAAATGTGCCCAAGAAATTTGAAGAGGAAGTGATCTTAACACTAAAATACAAAAGACCAACAGAGAGGCCAAAGAAATCGAAGCATAAAAACTCTGATGAAACTATCTCTTCAAGCACAAATTATTGTATAAGATGTAGTCATCAAGATCACGATAGAAGGACTTGTAATTTCTTTTCAAGGCGTAGTGATGTAGTTGTTTTCCACTTGTTAGAAATGTATTTGAATTTTTTATTTTTTTTGGCTGAATAATATAGTGTTCTCGAACAATGTTAGAAGTAATGTTAGTGAATTTTCTTATAAAATCATAGTTTTTGGCTATTCACATATGTGAAAGGTACATTTAATGTGACTTGAAAAAATATAAATAAATCATTATTTCATACATTTCTAATATGTTATACAAATATGAAAATATGTTATACAAATATGAAAATCTTTGAAGATACATAAACTGACTATTCATGATACATTATAAACTTACATTTTAAAAGAACGATTATTTTCAAACTTAAGATACAATATAACTTTATAAGTTTATTTATATAAAATACATAATATAGTTTTTAAAAGATACATACCCTAAATCTATATATAACAATAAATTTGAGTTAATTCTTAGGATATATTTATCCAAATATACAAATACATATAACGGAAAAAATTCTGAGGATACATTTTTTTAGTTTTTTAAAATAAAAAAAAATTATAAAGATACATAATTTATTTTTAAAGAAATTTAAAAATTATAAAGATACATTTTGATAAAATAATTACAAAGATACATAATGTGTTTGTTTGAATAGATTTTTTGAGAATATTTTTTATCTATTAAAAACTTTGTTTAACTGAAAACTGAATGAAGATACATAGATCAAAACTGTATGAAGAAACATCTATGACAAAAATAATACAACTGTATAAAGATATATTTCTGAAAATTGAAAAATTGGAATCAGATACATTTTTGAAAATTGAAAACTATCTGAAGATATATCTCTGTAAACTGAAAACTCTATGAAGATACCTTTGAAATGTAATCAAATACATTTCTGAAAATTGAACACAGGATATTTTATGGAGATACAACTGTTAAATATAAGAAGATACTTTTCAAATAACACATGTTTCAATAGATAAGATATATATAACTCGGTCAATATATAAACATAATTGTTACTTAACGGATGAAAGTTACATAAAAACATGAAAATCAAGACATGCCTTGATCATTAATTATGAACATCATATCCAAAAATATTGTTCCCAATAACCAAATTCCTAAGGTTAATTTGACAAAATTAACCGATAATTATCTATTCGGTTTTCACTAATTGTGATTCATCCATAGATATAAGGAACGGTTTTGATCGTGGTGGATCTTCATTATTGCTTATGTCATTTCAAACCTTCAAAATTTCATGATTTCATAAAAGTGTAGCATATATGTTACGGAGTAATTTACGATCAAGTTTATCATTTGATAGTTGTAGTTCATCGCTCAAATACTCAGCTTAAGTGGCAACAAAAATATCGTAATTTCTATATTTGTAAAAGAATCGGATAATATTGATATGCACATGTAAGTAATGTAAAGTTATGAAATTTATGAAAATAAATCATGATACTTATAGACTACCACTAGATTGTTGAGCAATTCCTTTCACATGTTCAACATCAAATGAATAACCCTATAAAAAATAATTATCACTCATTTTATCCGGGTATGCTTTAATCATTGACCGGTAAGTGTGAATCTTTTGATCAAAAAAAATCACTACTATGAAGGTAAGTAGGCAATATTATGGCCAACTTTTGTATCTCAGACAACGATTCAGTATGTCTCTTTGCTAATATCCAATCATAAAAATGAATACATCTCACTTTTAGAACAACGACAGTCAACACCCAATGAAACTCACAATCACAATTTACTGAGATGTATACTTCGTTGATGAAATATCAAGGTAGGCTAGCTGGAATGCTAAAATCTTTGATGATGTTGCTTAAATATTCTTCATTTCGAGAAACTTGAAGATATTGTTTATAATCCTCCTACGATAATAGAAATTCAGTCCCATGTTGTTGATAATATCTTTCGTAGGTCTTATCTATGTATACTTTGAACAAACAGTTGGATATCGTGTATCAGTATTGTTGTTGTGTTTGCAACTTATCCTTCTTTCTGAGATAGCAAAAGATGGCATTAATGTGCTGCAAATATCATCAAATACTATAATTAAGTTATAATAAAATTAGTAAACAGATACAGTTACATAAAAACGTAATAATAATTAATGTATAGTGTTAATAGTGAAAATTTTACAGTTTACTGTGTCAATCAGAATTATAGTATTGATAGTTAGAAAAATGATTTTTACCTCATCATTCCAATAAGTTTTGACTGTGACATCAAATAGAACCAATTCTTTATTTTGAGATGTGCAAAAATAAAGTCGATTAAATCAAATCCAATAACGAATTGTTTCAATTTGTAGTGGTCATCCTTTTGTTTTCTGAATGATTGATATGTGTTAATATAATGCTTGTATAAAAAGAAGTTTATGAAGTAGCCTTTTTAAAAATAATTTATGTTACTTGTTTCCATGATACTAATAGATCATTTGCAATTCATTCTAAATAAATCTTGATCAATTGTGTTAGACCCTCATCTGAAATACTGAAACCTTCAATGGATAATTTTAACGAATATTTGAACTTTCACCCTCGTTATTTTTTAAAGATGGACCAAACACCGTAATGTATGAAGACCTAAAAAATTTTGAAGGCTGCCTAATCCTTGCAGCAGGAGTCTTTATGTCATCTTTATCAATTATCTCGGTGATTGAAAATGTTATCGGTCACTGACTGTCAATTATTTGGGACGGACTGACAAATCACTCTTTCTATCACTTTAGAAGCAGTTGGTGGATTATCAACTGTGATGTGACATCCACATGAAAATATAAGCAATTGGCAAAGGTTATCACATATATACATAACAAATCTGAAAAAATGCGTAATTAATGTAATAATATGCATAAGACTTGCATATTATTTGTGTGTCATCTTTATCAACTATCTCGGTGATTGGAATTTGTTAGCAATTGATTTTCAGGGAGATAAAATTGACTATCAGTTATTCTGAACGGACTAAAAGACTTCAATTTTTCAACCACTATGAAATCAGTTGATGCAATATCAATTGTGATAGTTTCCTATTCAATAGTAGAAGGTACATTGACTTTATCCTAAAAAAATTTATCATAATGATACATAATAAGTCTAAAAGATACATCAACTTTTTAAAAGATACATAATTAATGTATTGATATGCATAAGATACATATCATTCTCAATTTTGAAAAAAAAATACTTATTGATGTAGAATTTGTATTCAAAATTTTAGATGTTATATATGAGTACGCATGAAAAGGTAAATTCTTTAAATAGTGTTACTACTACTTACTAATAGCAGCAACTACATCTATAAGGACGTTTCTAAGGTTTCTAGTATCCTAATCATCAACTTATTTCAGCATATTTTTTGGACTTTTAGATTTCTGAGCTCGATCAAGGTCTGTTTTTTCATTCATATGCTCATCTCTTTTGGGACTGTCAGTTTCAATGTGAACCTGTTAAACTAGAAATTTGATGTCCATCAAATACTAACTAATACAAAAATATTATATTTGAAAAGTAATTACCTTCTCATCAATATGTTTCTTATATTTCAAAGCTTTTACGATGTCCGTATATTGTTTAGTGACTAATGTCTCGAGATAGATGAATTTTTGGTCAATCTTATAACATTATAAAAACTAAAGACTAAGTACGATTCTTACTTAATTGATTTTAAATAATAAAATAAAATGGACACTTACATAGAACTTCAATGTATCTACAACTGATCTTACCAAGTATTGTTCATGACTGCTGGGAGCAGTTTACTGTAAATTTTCTGGCACAGGTGATTGCGAATCGGTCCTGATAATTGTTGATGAACACTTGGCATATTAGGGGATGAAACTCCACTAAGAAAGGTTACTTATCTTGAATAACTCCTGATTGTGTGTCAATATCAGACGCAGCAATATGTAAATGAGGATCGTTTGAAGTATCCAGAGTCTATTTTACTTTGGTAGAAGTTGTTTTTCTCTTATTAGTTAGTCGCTCATCAAATATCTTCTTTCTAGTGGGTTGGTCTTCCTTATATTTGGCGGTTGGGCCAAATTTGTATCAGTAACTACCTTCTTCAGTAAATCAAGAGGTGGTTTTGTACTAAAATCATCAAAATTACATCACCCAACACAACAACACGCCCCCTATCTTCAACCATTATTTTTTCGAGCGAAACCGCAGATGATATTGATATACACAATATCTCATAATCAAATATCGAAATAGCAATAGGGGTTGACAAGTTGATTCTGTCACTTTCCTCTTTCATCGGCATTATATTGGTGTGCACACACTGACAAGTGCGAAATATAGTATCAGAAATGTATCTTGAAAGTTTGTGCAATGTACTAACCATAACCTAAAATTCACTTTAAGTTAAATGAAAACATAATTGAATACGATATATACCTTGTTAAACATTGCTTTCATAAAATATTTATATTGCGGCTGAACTCCAACATCTTTTCAATTAGGCATTCCTGGAAGAATGTTACCCTAACGAACAACAACTTTTCCCTCAACTACAGAACAACATTCATACATCTATACTTTTAGTGTGTGTGGTATGCCTCCTAATCAATACAACTTTTTTACAACATTCACATCTTGTCTAAGTATGTGCAATAATTTTTCAAAAATTATTTTTCCTATGAAAAACCACTATATCTCCCGTCCCTAACCATCTTAAGATCTATAACAGGTACATCATTCATTTGAGAGAATAAAATTATGAAAGAAGTAAAACATATCCATCTAGAGTTCACCTTGATTATTGTTGAAATTATCATACTTGAAACGTTCAATCAATTCTAGCTTAGTCACAAGAACTTTTTCAGAAAAATACTTTTTCATCAATACATTTAACGCTAAATCTTTGTACTGAAAATTCATTGTATTACCATTGCATTTTAAATCGGTAATAATAGAAAACTCAAATATGAAAAATATGAAAACATTGTCGTTGACCCATACATGAACTTCATCAGATTTCCTTGTTCTAACTCGAGCATCAAAATGCATTTGGTTATCTGACCGATGAACTTATAATTTGAATTATTTAGATAAACATCAAAACATATTTCTCTAAATAACTCAATGACCTTCTTACCCAGAACCTGAGAAAAATATAAATTTCGGTTGCATGAACTGCCAAACCTCAAAGAATAAGGTGAATATGTTTGACAACATATTTCATGTCCTACAAACAAACAACATCATAATATTATTAACAAAAAATATATATGCAATTATCAACCAGATATTCATAACATTAAAAATTGTAACACATATCTCTTAAAAGACAACATAACTTAGAATATATACCTTTCAAAAAGAAGGTACATAATCTTATGTATCTTTTATTTATTTATGTATATATTTGTCATTGATTCCTGCATTCCTGCTTTACTCTGTTTTATATTCCTTATGGCTGCAGTATCTATGTTATGTCATCTGCTTCTGTGCTGTACTATGTGTTTGTTTGATATCTCGTAACTTGAGCCGGGGGTCTTTCGGAAACAGCCTTTCTACTTCATCAGAGGTAGAGGTATGGACTGCGTACATCTTACCCCCCCCAGACCCCACAAAGTGGGAATACACTGGGTTTGTTGTTGTTGTTGTTGATGTATATATTTGTCATTGATGTTACCTGATACATAATATTTATACATCTAATACATAATCAAAAATGTATCTTTGCCTCATACAAATCACTATGATGGCTCTGATGTAATGTGATACATAATTATTATGTATCGAAATACACAAATCAGCAGCTACTATGATCTGTCACTCAAAAGTATCAAACACAAAATAGAACTGAAGATACGTTTTGTCATATCTTTGGTTGAGGTCATTGTGATATATCCTCTTTAGCTTTTGTTTTTGAAGATGACACCACTAATTTTTCAAATTTTTCAACCAATTTCTCCCGTAACTTCTTCATCATGACAGGATCATTGCAATGCTTGAACCTATTTTCACAAAAATATCTTTGTAATCAAAATCGCTCAATATAAAATTTACTGATGGATAATTATTATCTAAATTAGGCATTTCACTTTCTAAACCTAATTTCTCCATTGAAGTTTGCTCATCTAATTGAGTTATACCAAGACTAAACGATGATGTTGATTTCATTAAATGACTAAATATGTATAAAACATTAAATTTAAGATGTATTGAACTTGAAAAAAAATTGAAAACAAACTAACCTCTTTGAAAAAAAAAAGTAAAAGTTTGTAAATTGAAGTTGGAGTGATGAAGATGTCTTCAATTAAAAAATCTTCTAAAATTGAAGAAATTATCGTTGCATGGCATTATTTCAGCAATTTTTTTAGCTCACAATGTATCAGATTTGGTGGGTTATGATTTTTTTTAGGCGAAAATAGAGAGTTTGTGCTATGTATCAAATTTGTAAAGAGAGGGAGACAGAGAGAAAGTGCTATAAGAAATTTTTGTAATTATTTTATATGGATTGGGATTTATGTAAATAAGGTAAGTTAAGTTGGATAATTATGTTATTTTTCCTAATTTTCATCGAATAGCCATTTATGTCTTTTTTTCATATTTTTGTTTGTCCACAGGTAATTAGAACAAAATTCATTCATAATTCTATCCATTAATTCAAACTCAATTAATACTCCAACCTATTCATGTCCGAATTTCGTTGATGGAACCTGTGATTGACAATCATTTATTTACTAAAAAGATTAAAAAAGTATATATAGAAACAAACAACGAAGATAGAATGGAGTAGGAGTTCTATTTTGAAAGAAGCACTTTAAGAATTCAAAAAGCATATCAGGAATGATGAAAAGTAATTCATCAAATTAGAAGCGTTGATACGATAAAGGATTCATAGTTAGGGAGTAATTAACTTAAAATTTTTGGTTAATTTTAACTACTACGCATGTTAAAAGTTCACATAAAACATAGATAAATTGATAACTTGAGTATCCAACCTAGAGCAAACATGGGTTTGAGGTAGATGAAGAGGTTTTGGGTATTTTAATTGAGTTTGGATTAATCAATTTGGGACTAATTACACGTGAGCCAATAAAAATAATGTCACATATTTAATTTAGAATATTCACTTATTCTAAATCATCTTCCGTTAAGAGGGATAATCTAACACTTAAATTAACTTTAAGGACATTTTTTGTCCAAATAGATGGATGGAGAGGGATTTTTGATCCAATAGATAGAAATAAGGTATTTTTGAACCATTTCTAATATGTTAAGGGCATTTTTTATCCTATTCCCTCTATACACACACCCAAAAACCTAAACACCTTTTTTAAAATTGATCGCCCACCCCTTCTCTGTCCTCCTTCTCTCTCTCTGTAAAAAAATAGTGACAACCCATACCATTGCTCCGGAGAGCCTCATCATCAAAAAAAACTCTACTGTTACTTCCCTCTTCTCCCTTACCTCCATAAACCACCAGCGACTCTCACCAGACCAGCAATACTACCTCCCAATACCAAAATAACCAATACCCTCTCTGCCACCTCCTCTTATCTCTCTTCCCTCTCCTTTCTCATCGACAACCACCACATCGCTGCAAAAGCCCATTAAAATTACCTTCATTGGCCCTCCAGACCAGTGCTGCCCCTTTATCTTTCCTTCTTTCTTCTCTTACTTTTTCTATCCTCTGTAGCCATCAACTGCCTTATCACACCACCACCATTGCCTCCCACCAATGAAATTTTTTCTCTTTTCAACCACCATAGCAACCCATCATGAAGCACTGGTTGAAGCCCGTCAATAGAAAAACCCACATAGGTGCTTAAAGGGTTTAATTTTAAGTATTCTACTATTAGGTTTATGAAAAATTCATCTCTGGCATGATCGTTCTCATCTCTATTTTTATTTTTAGGCTCTTTTTATTCATCTTTGTTATGAACTAGGTTCTTAGATTGAAATGTGTTATGACTGGAGTTGAATTTTGACTTATTTCTTTTGATTTTATGTTTATCTGTACTCTTAGACTAACATATAAAAACCCCAATTTGTATGAATCTTGATTCAACTCTAATTTTTGATTGAGTACTGACTTTACAATTGATTCTCTTTATTTGCTATTAAAGATTTACCGTTGATATAACATGAGAGTTTAAGTTGAGATTGAGATTTTGTTACTCTTCCGAATCAAACGTGGGTTATCTTGATATTCTTGATTTTTGTGCTTACTATCCCTGGTAATTTGAAATTATGACAGCTATATGCTAGATTATTTTTGGCAATCTTAAATTTTTTTTTTATTGATTTACCTTAACATGCCAATAATGAAAGTGTACGTGATTATTTTTTGTAACTTGAGTCGGACTTTATGCATAATTAAAGTGATCTAATCAGAGGAATATTCTTATATGACTAATTTCCTTATTGTTTATCATTTTTGGTGATAGAATAATCTCTACATGGTAAATTTCAACTATCCAAGGCCTTCAATTTTATTTGCCCCTCTCTAATTCAAAAATGTTATAAAATAAAAGCTAAAAAAGAAGTAAGCAACAACAAACAAGCTTACAAAAGCTAGAGAGAGAGTAACTACTTTTATTATTTTCCTTTTCAATAATGTTCTTCCTATTTCATGTCTTTTTATGAGTATATATAGGTCAATGCCTTGGACACTATTCATATAACAGTAGCAGCTAATTTATTTTAAAATAAAGTAATTTACTTGGTCACCATTCCACGCTACATGGATATCTACATGTTTCATAATACTTCTCCTTGGATGTCCATGTAAAGAAAAATCTATTGAATACGCATTGCTTGCTACCTCATTAAAAACCTTATCAGTAAAACTTAATAGGGTAAAACCTTGGTTAAGGAAAAAAAGAGTACAATGCACATCCTTACTCCCTTTGATGAAGACCAAGATTTAGACGGTGGGGTCTTTCCATTTCAATCTTGTGTACCATTTTTTCAAGAGTTGAAGTTGGTAAAAATTTACTGAATAAATCTGTTGGATTGTCACTTGGACGGATTTATTGTACATCAATATCACTATTCCTCTGGAGATCATGTGTGAAGAATAACTTTGGGGATATGTGTTTCATTTTATCTCCTTTTATAAAGCCTCTCTTTAATTGGGCTATGCATGGAACATTATTTTCATATAGGACGGTGGGTATCCTAACATCACACTTTAGGCCACATCTTTCTTTGATGAAATGTATCACCGATCTCAACCATACACATTCTCTAATTCCTTCATGAATAGCTATTATCTCAGCATGATTTGAAGAAGTAGCAATAATAGACTCCTTTGTAGATCACTATAATATAGCAGTACCTACGTATGTAGACACATAACCTAATTGAGAGAGAGCTTTATGTGGGTCAGATAAATAACCTGCATCTGCATGACAAACAAGATCTACACTATTTTTGTTAGTATAAAATAGGCTTATATCAATAGTCCCTTTTAGATATCACAATTGACGCAGCCCAGATCGGGGCCTTGTCATAATGGGTATCCCAAGTTTACCTAGAACTGGGGACCACCCCCTTAACCTAATCCAACCACCTTATACAGCCTTTGATGACCTGAATTTTGAACATATAACAAGATTGCTAAACGCTCTCATCAAGACTTTGGGATAGGGTCAAAACCATGACCGACCCAACCAAGTTTGTTCATACCAAACCAACCATCCATACCAAAAAAAAGCCAAAGAGAATATTGAAACATAATATAAAAGTCAAACCCAAAATGTAATACAATGGAACAACCAATAATATAGTCCAAGGGTGTAAGTCCAACATCCATCTTGATGCTAAGGCCAACACCAATACTGAAACCGCCCATTCCAACCCCCAAAAGTACCACAAAGCCTCTATCAAAAAGAATACAAATATCTGATTGGGACATACCCTCAACCGTGACCAAAACAAATATCTAGAAAGAAAATAAGAAGTTTGAGAATGTTTAACATGAAATAATGCCTTCGAAAAGGATGGAAGCTCGCCACTTCAGTACAATAAGTTGTCCCCAAATCAATTACTATGAAGGAGGAGTTAAACATCTGGTTCCTGCATAGCATGGGCATACAACCGCCAGTAGATGGGTTAGTGGGTGAACACCAGTATGAATCTCGGGATAGGGATAAAGTAATGCCAGTTATCAAAACCAAATGAAAACCATCCAATGCAAACAACCATACATATATAAAGGTGCTGGGAAAAGGGATTGGGTTTAGCATGCCATTTAAAACCTTAACTTGGGTTGTGTAGCTTAACCGTCTTACCACCCACGGGCCATATGGGTTCAGCTCCACCTATTGAAAGGGTCCTGGTATGTGTAGCCGCACGACTAGGCAATAACCCTGGGATGAATAGTACATCCCTCTAATATAAATGTGATAGTCGCATGTGTCCATCAATGACCCTTTATATCAGCAAATATGAGTTTTCGGTTTTGATCTCCCTGGGATTGCCACCTTCTACGGGTTATCTTACACTTCTCTCCATTACTGCCCAATTAAAACCAAGTTCAAATAATACAATTATCCATTTATTAACCAAGGCTATTTGATAAACCAGTGGTATTATCATACTACCATACTTGCAAGCATTATCCATAGACAAACCATTTTAGATTAAGAGGACTCTAGGTGCCCTTTCTATTTACCATATTAAACTCTTGGGAGACTACCATGTTCTCCACAAGCATAAACAATTAACCTTTAACCTTTGTAAACCATTTAAACCATTTGTATTTTATGCATAAGCTCAATACAAGCAAGAGTTCCCATTTTAAAAGAGTTAATGCAATAAATATATCTCTATAAGCATTTAATCAAACACCTTGGGGGCATAGTATAATCAAAACCAAATTCTATTACCATTAAACCATTACCATACAATTCCATTATCCAAAACCACCATTAATGCATGGAAAGCATAATTAAAACCATAAGAAATCATAACCAAGCCTTTAACATCAAAACCCCCAAATCAATGATTGAAAACCAAAACCACGCCAAAGTAAAAAACATGAAATCAAACATATAACCATGCCTTTAATTGAAATTACAAGTAGGGAAGAGAATCATGCCTTAGACCAAGAAGATTGATGGAAAGAATTCACCAAGACAAGACCCAAAGTAAGCCCTTGGTTGAAACCCTAGCTCTTTGCCCCAAAAGCTTTTGAGAGAATTATGATATGTTTTGAAAGAGATTCTTAGTGTTTAAGAATAAAATAATAGGGCAAATAACCTCCTAAGTGTATTAGAAGTCGTGGTTCCTTATTAGGATAAGTAGGAAAATGTCTAGAATACCCCAATTAAATAACATAAAAACCTGACATAGGGTCACAGCTGACCTCCTTACGAATTATAACCTAGCTTACGATTGATACCCACCTAATCGTAACCAATCCTCAACCATGGATTAGACATTGTCTAGTATACGACTCATCCAACTAAGTCGTACCCTCAGCATATGATCCGTACCCATGATTCGTATCCCTAGCAGAATGTAAAACCAGGAGAATCAAACACTGACCACTTTACAAATCCCTTATATGTCTCGTACCCATGCCTTATAACTCACACCCTCAAGTCGTATCCATTCTTGTGTCTAAGACCATCCCACCAACTAACACTGGTCTGCTTATAGTAGGTCTTCACCGCTCGTACCGCAACTTACGGCTCATACCATGAGTCGTAATGGGTCCAAAGAACGAGATTCTTGGAAATTTTCTAAGGGTCCAAACCTAGGATGCTTCAGTCTCCCCCACTAGGAACATTTATCCCCGAATGACAGTTAAGGTAGGGGTAACCACACACAGAGTCATTTGCATTATCAAACATCAATCCCACCTTTGATGTCTCTACTCTTACCTTTACAAGGTCAGAAAAAAAGATACAAGAGATACAACTCTTTCTTTAACAAACTCAAAAAATAAAGATGTTTTTAAGAACACATACCTTCTTTACAAATATCGGGAGCAGAAAACAAGAGCTGATACTTGGACTTCATATACTCTTTCGCTTTCCACGTGACCTCTTCCACCTTGTGGTTCCGCCATAGAACCTTAACCAAAGCCACATCCTTGGTTCGCAATTGACGAACCTGCCAATCCAATATCTTAATCAGGACCTCTTTAAAAGACAGAGAATCTGAGATATCCAACCCTTTCAAAGAAAGAATTGAAGATAAACCACCAACGTACTTTCTCAACATAAAAACATGAAATACCGTATGAACTAAACACAAACTAGATGGCAACTCCAACTCATACATAACATTGTCAGCTCTTTGCAAAATCTCATAAGACCAATGTACCAAGGACAAAGCTTTAACTTTTTGCCAAACTGTACTACTCCCTTCATAAGAGACACCCTACGGAAAACTATATCCCCAACAGCAAACTCCAAGTCTCTATGCCTAACATCCGCATATGATTCTTGATGACTCTAGGGCACCTTGATCCTATACCAAATCACTTTTACCTTTTCTATAGCTTGACAAACTAAATTTGGACCGAACAAATCAGTCTCACCGAGCTCAAACCAACCAATAGAAGATCTATACCTCCTACTATACAACGCCTCAAAAGAAGCCATGCTAATACTCTTATAATAGCTATTATTGTAAGAAAACTCTACCAAAGGTACATATTCTACCCAACTGCCACCATAATCAATCATATAGGCTCGAAGCATATCTTCCAGCGTCTAAATAGTTCTTTTTCTCAACCCATCCGACTGTGGGTGGAAAGTCGTACTCAGACTCACCTTAGTCCCCAACCCTTTCTAAAAAGATCACCAGAAGTGGAACGTAAATTGCATACCGTGATCAGAAATAATCAAAATAGGCACCCCATGCAGTTACACAATCTCTTAAAAATAAAGCTTCGTATAATCCTTCACCGAAAAGCTAGTCTCACGGGCAAAAAATGTGCAGACTTCGTGAACCTATCCACAATGACCCAAATCAAATCAAATTGGTTCTGAGACCGAGGAAGACCGGTACCGAAATCCATATTGATCTCCTCCCACTTTCATTCAAGCAACTTAATCTCTTGATACACCCACCAGGCCTCATGTGCTCAACCTTAACTTGTTGACAACCAAGCACTCGTACAAAAAATCAACCACATCCCGCTTCATCCCACTCCACCAATATATCTCCTTGAGATCATGGTACATCTTAGTAGAACCAAGATGGACAACATAGCGCGACTCGTGTGTCTCAGCCAAAATTCTTTACTGCAAACCATCTTCATCAGGAACACACAACCTCCCTTGGTGCCACAAAGTACCATGGCCACTAATCTCAAAATCCACCACCTTTTGCTCACCAACGCCACCCTTGATTTCCTTCAAGGCAGAATCCAACACTTATTTCTTCTTAATCTCTGCACCAAGAGAAGATCTAACCACTTCTTTCACCATTATACCACCATCCTTGGATTCCAAGAAACAAACCCCAAGATTTGTCAAGCGATGAATATCCTTCACCAATTCCCATTTTCCTTCTTCTATATGAGCCAAACTACCCATGGACAACCTACTAAGAGCACCAACAACTACATTAGCTTTACCTGGATGGTAGTGAAGACTCATATCATAGTCCTTGAGAAGCTCAAGCCATCTCTTCTGCCTGAGATTAAGCTCTTTCTGTGAGAACATATACTGTAAACTCTTATGATTAAAAAAGATATCCATGTGTACCCCATACAAATAATATCGCCATATCTTTAAAGCAAACACAACGGACAATAGCTCTAAATCATAAGTAGGATAGTTTCTCTCATGCACGTTTAACTGCCTGGAAGCATAGTCTATCACCTTCCTATGTTCCATTAACATGCAATCAAGACCAACCCGAGATGCATCATGATAAACGACAAACCCATCATTGCCTTCCTGTAAAGTCAGAACTGGAGCCGAAGTCAACTTTTCCTTCCACCTCTCAAAACTCCGTTCACACGCATCTGACCACGAAAAGAACCTTCTTCTAAGTCAACTTAGTCAAAAGAGCAGCTATCGACGAGAAGCTCTCCATGAACCACCTATAATACCCGACAAACCCCAAGAAGCTCCAAACATCAGATAGAGTCATAGGTCTAGGCCACTTCTTCACCACAGCCACCTTCTACGGATCCACCATGATCCCTTCACTAGAAATGATATGACCCAAGAAAGTCATAATATTTAACCAAAACTTGCACTTATAGAACTTAGCAAACAACTATTGTTCCCTTAAGGTTTGCAATACCACATGGATGTAATTAACATGATCACCTCACTCTTTGAATACACCATAATATCATTAATAAATACAATGATGAAGAGATCTAAATACTTCCAAAATGCCCTGTTGATCAGACCCATAAATGTTGCCGGGGGCATTTCTTAATCCAAATGACATCACCAAGAACTCATAATGCCCATACCTAGGGTAAAAAGTTATCTTAGGGATATCCACCTTTATAATCTTCAACTGATGGTACCCATACCAAAGATCTATCTTAGAGAAGAACCTTGCAACTTGTAACTAGTGAAACAGATTATCTATCCGAGGGAGAGGATATTTATTCTTGACTGTACCTTATTCAAGAACCTGTAGTCGATGCACATATGAAGAGAACCACCCTTCTTGCGTACAAACAACACTGGTGCACCCCATGGATAAATATTAGGATGAATAAACCCTTCGTCTAGAAGATTATTAATTTACTCTTTGAGTTCCCTTAACTCAGCTGGAGTCATTCTATACGGAGGAACAGAAATTGAACCAGTGTTCGGAAGTAAATCAATACCAAACTCTATTTCCCTATCCAGAGAAACACCTAAGAGATTATATGAAAAGACCTCTAGAAACTCATTAATCACAGGGAGCAAAGACAAAGGGGGACCTTCTGAATTAGAGTCTTTAACCTAGACCAAGTGATAAAGACAACCTTTAGAGATTAACCTTCGGGATCTAAGATAAGAAATAAACTTCCCCTTAGGTGCTAAGGAACAACCTTTCCATTCTATATTCGGCTCACCAGGGAACCTAAAGATGACTCTACGGGTTCGACAATCCAAATTTGCATAATAATAATGCAACCACTCCTTGCCTAATATTACATCAAAATCTACCATACCCAACTCAAACAGATCTGCCAAAGTATGCCTACCACTCACAGATACCACACACCCCCTATAGACCCGTTCAGCAATGACTAAATCTCCTACCGGGGTAGAAATAGAAAATGGATCCAAAATATTGTCCAAATTAAAACCAAAAGACATAGCTACCTAAGGAGTCACATAGGAAAGGGGAGAACTTAGATCAAGCAAATAATACACGTCACGAGAAAAGTTGTAACATACCAGTAACAACATCAGGCGATGCCTCAAATTCCTGAAGGAACGCCAAAGCATACAACCTATTCCGACCAGCACTGGAACTAGGAGTAGTAATAGAAGCAGATGCCACACCACCGGATATAGGAACAGAAGATAAAGCCACTAAAATCTTTTTCACCCCCATAGCAACCTTGTAAATGGACAATCCCTAAGCCGATGGCCTACTTGTCCACACTTAAAGCACTTATCCCAACCTTTCTCATAGAATCCCCAATGAGGATGATCGTAAAATCGATAAAGAGGACATAAAGAAATAGAATGACCTCCGCTTGCTTGATATTGGGCTCCCTACGCTCGAGAATTATCACCACCATAATGATATCTATCACCCGACTGCTGGGGGTAAGGAGCATTGGTAGTAGTGAAAGAACCAGAACTCCCTCATATTTTTTTCTATCATTTCCCACCATCTCTACCACCTTGACACTAGGAACCTCCCTGATTAGAAAACCTACCCTACTTACCCTATCTGTCTCCATATTCTGCTTGTCTTCTCTTCTCATCCACAACCTGCTGCATACGAACAATCAGCCTTGACGTGTCCGTATCCCTCATGAGCAAAGCAGTCTTGCTCTACAGAATTAGATCTTTATTTAGCCTAGAAGTGAACTTCCTCATTCTTGACCTCATATCAGCCACTAAATCAGGAGCATACCATGACAACTGATGAAATTTCAAAGCATACTCCTTCACAAACATTCTCTCTTTCCTGAGGTTCACAAACTCCTCCATCTTAGCTTCACTCAACTCTTGAGGAAAGAATCGATCCATGAAGCATCAGAAAAGGCCTTCCACAAACCATCCTCTTCTACGTCACCCTTATATTTGTCCCACTCCTTATACTATAGATAACCAACCTCTTTGAGTTGATAAGCTACAATGTTTACTCCTTCCATATTAATAGCGCTCATTATTTGAAAGATTTTCTCTGTCTCATCAAGAAAGCCCTGTAGACCTTCCTCTATATTTACTGTCATAAAAGTCTGAGGACCCATCTTCATAAACTGTCCAAGCCTATCAAGCTCAGCAGATACAATGATGATTGTACCCCACTAGGCCTGAGAAGCAACCAGTTGACCAATAGCATGCATGGACTGATGAAACTCGGCATTTATCACATTACCCTGAGGGACCTGAGGAGTAGGAGGAGGAACTCCGGTACAATTAGGAACAAGACCATGAGATCGAAGATGTACTACAGACGTAGGAAGTACTCTTTCAGCATTATCCTCAGATAGGATGGAAAAATTTTCTTGTGTTCCAGATCTAGGAGGCATGATCTGAAAGATGAACAAATAAAGATTAGAGAAGATTCTAGAACTGAGAAGACAAGCTTAAAGAAAGAATACCAAGAAAGTGAAACATTCCTAGATGTCTTGCAGCCTCTCCCTTATGAGAGTGACGCACTACACACCCTTAAAAGAGACTCTACTCACCATGACTTTGTGGACTCTCAATTGACCATGAACCTAGGCTCTGATACCAACTTGACATAGCCCATACCGGGGCCTTATCGTAATGGACATCCCAAGTCCACATAGGACCGGGGAAAACTCCCTTAACCCAACCCAACCACCTTATACAACCTTAGATGAGCTGAATTTTAGATTAAGAGGACTCTGGGTGCCCTTTTTATTTACCATATTAAACTCTTGGGAGACTACCATGTTCCCCACAAGCATAACCAATTAACCTTTAACCTTTGTAAACCATTTGTAGTTTTATGCATAAGCTGAAAACAAGCAATAGTTCCCTTTCAAAAAGAGTCAGTGCAATAAATATATCTTTATAAGCATTTAATCAAACACCTTGGGGGCGTTGTATAACCAAAACCAAATTCCTTTACCATTAAACCATCACCATACAATTCCATTATCTAAAACCACTATTAATGCATAGAAAGCATAATTAAAACCTTAAGAAATCATAACCAAGCCTTTAACATCAAAACCCCTAAATCAATGATTGAAAACCAAAACCATGCAAAATTAAAAACCAT
The DNA here is from genome assembly GCF_002878395.1 of Capsicum annuum. Classification (NCBI taxonomy): domain Eukaryota; kingdom Viridiplantae; phylum Streptophyta; class Magnoliopsida; order Solanales; family Solanaceae; genus Capsicum; species Capsicum annuum. The sequence continues at coordinate 74,039,752 of NC_061118.1, read as the reverse complement.
GAAATCAATCATGTAACCATGCTTTTATTGAAATTACAAGTAGGGAAGAAAATTATGCCTTAAACCAAAAAGATTGATGGAAAGAATTCACCAGGACAAGCCCCAAAGTAATCCCTTGGTTGAAACCCTAACTCTTTGCCCCCAAAAGCCCTTGAGAGAATTATGATATGTTTTAGAAGAGATTTTAAGTGTTTAAGAATAAAATAATAGGGTAAATAACCTTCTAAGTGCATAAAAAGTTGTGGGTCCTTATTAGAGTAAGTAGGGAAATATCCAGAATACTCCCACTTAAATTCTATAAAAATACGACATAGTGTCATGACTAACCTCCATACGCGTCGTAACCTAGCTTACAATTGATACCCACCCAATCGTAACCAATCCTCAACCATGGATCAGACACTGTCCATTATATGACTCATCCAACCAAGTCGTAATCTCAGCATACGATTCCTACCCATGATCTGTATCCATGGTAGAATGTAACACTAAGAGGATAAAATACTGACCACCTTATGAGTCACCTATATGACTCATACCTATGCCTTACGACTCACACTCTCAAGTCGTATATATTTTAGTGTCCAAGACCATCCCACCAACTAACACTGGTCAGCTTAAGATAGGTCTTCGCCACTCGTACCCCAGCTTACGGCTCGTACCATGAGTCATAATGGGTTCAAAGAATGAGATTCCTAGAAATTTTCAAAGGGTCCAAACCTAACATGCTTCACCAATATATTTTTAACGTTGTTTCAATGTCTAAGTGTAGGAGAAGAAATTTGTCTTGCTGGAAAATTAACAGAAAATGCTATATCAGGCCTTGAAGTAATAGCAAGATATATAAATGTACTAATAGCACTGAGATATGGTACTTCAGGATCAAAAATTTCTTTACCCTTTTTTGGAGGTTAGAATAGGTCTTTACTCATCTCAAGTGATCGAACAACCATTGGAGTACTTAATGGATGTGCTTTGTCCATGTAAAATCCTTTTAAAACCTTCTCGGTATATGCAGATTGGTAGGTGAAGATCCCATTTGCTAAATGTTCAATCTACAGACTAAGACAATGTTTTGTCTTTCCAAGATCTTTCTTCTCAAATTCTTTATTTATATATTCAACTGCCTTTTAGACCTCTTCTAAAGTTTTAATGAGATTTATGTCATCAACATAAACAATGAGTGCAACAAACTTTGATGTTGTTTTCTTGAAGAAAATACAAGGACAAAAGACATCATTTAGATATCCTTCATTTATCAAGTACTCACTAGGGCGATTATACCACATATGCTCTGATTGTTTTAGATCGTATAACAATCTTTTTAATTTGATTGAATACAATTTCTGAGATTTTGAGCTATATGCTTCAGACATTTTTAATCCTACTAAGATCCTTATATAAATTTCGTTATCAAGTGAAGCATAAAGATAAGTTGTAACCATATCCATTAGATGTATTTCAAGATTTTCATGTACAGCTAGAATGGTGAGATATTAAAACATTATTGCATTCAAAACAGGTAAATATATTTCTTTATATTCAATACCGAGTCTTTAAGAGAATCCTTATGCAACAAGATGTGCGTTATTTATTACAATTTCATTTCTCTCATTTCTTTTACGTACGAATACCTATTTATGGACAACTAATTTTATACCATCTGGAGTTTGGACTACAGGTCCAAAAAACTTATGTTTAGCAAGTGAGATCAATTTTGATTAAATTACCTCTTATCATTTTGACCAATCATTTCTTCATTGACATTCTTCGACAGATAGAGTTTTAAGATCCTTACTATTTTGGATAATATTTAGTGCGACATTATATGCAAAAATATTATTCATCATAATTTTTGATCGGTCTAAATTTATTTCATCACCAATACAACTCATTGAAAGTTCTTTATTTACTTAAGTCTCAGGTTTACTAATTAATTCTGGAATATCAAGACTAATCATATCTTGAGTCTCTTCATAAGATTCTTTATAGTGTTATCTTTATTATTTTTCGTGCTTCTTTTTCTAGGATTTTTATCTTTTGAACCTAGTGGCCTACCATGCTTCAGGCGTGTTTGGGATTCAGAAGCTATGACACTAGTAGATAATTTTTTTGGAACATTAATTCAGACAGGCAAATTTGATGTAGGGATATGTGAATTAATTATCCTTTTCAAATTAGTAAATATGCCTGACATTTGATTTACTTGTTTCTGTAAGTAAATGATCTTCTGGACCTCATGTTCACATATGGGGTACGTGGGTCAAAATGAGATAATGATGAAACTTTTCATGTAATTTCTCTTTTGAGTTCATGTTTCTATCTTCCTAATTGTGAAAAATCTATTTCATCAAATTGACAATCTACAAATCGAGAAGTAAATAAATCTCCTGTCAATGATTCAAGGTAGCAAATTATGAATGGTGGGTCATCCCCAACATATTTCCTAACATTCTCTGAAGACCCATCTTAGTGTGTTGGGGTAATGCTAATGGCATATATACAGCACATCTAAAAATTTGTAGATGAGCAATGTTTGACTCGTGTCCCATTATCAATTATGGCAGAGAGTATTCATTATAATGAGTTGGTCAGAGATAAACAAGTGATGTTGCTACAAGATAGCATGACTCCAAACAGTAGTGGGAAATTTTATTTGCATAAGTATTGGTATTGCTATCAATTGTAGACTCTTAAAAAATGACTCAGCAAGGCCATTTTGAGTATGAATATAAGCGACAAGATGTTCAATTCTTATTCCAATCGATATACAGTGATTAATAAAAACTTGGGATATAAATTCTTCAGCATTATTGAGACGAATAGCCTTAATTGGATAGTCTAGAAATTGTTCCCTTAATCATATTATTTGTGTCAATAATTTTGCAAATGCCAAGTTGTGAGATGATAAGAGGCGCAGATGAAATCATCTTAAAGATACGTCTATTAGGACCATAAAATATCTAAATAACCCACTGAATAGGTTAATAGGTCTGCATATATTCCCATGTACACATTCTAGAGAAAGAGGAGATTCGATGCCAACTTTAAGTGGCAACGACTTATCAGTTTAACTTGATAGCAAGCAACACATGAAAATTCATACCTTACAAGAATCTTCAGGTTCTTTATGGATGCCCATTTGAATTTTTAATGATTGGTCTCATCATTATTAACTCATAATGACCTATTCGATCATCCCAAAGCACAAGTATATTTAGATTGATAAAATTATGATTTATAATAGAGTGTACTTCAACTGTTCTAATTTCTATTTAATATAAAAGAGAAGACAAAGTTGGTGATTTCTTCAACACATATTTGTGGCGTGAGACATTGTTAATAATGCCAAGATATTTAATATTTATTTCATTTATTGTCTCAATATGATATCCATTTCGGCGGATATCTTTAAAATTTAACAAGTTTCTTGGGGATTTAAAAGAGAACAATGCATTTTCGATAATAAGTTTCGTCCCCTTAGATAGAAATAGTAGCTCTTCCGGGGTCTTCAATTAATTTTGAATTACCAAAGATTATTGTAATATTTACTTTTCTTCTAAAAAAAATGAAAACTATTTCTCATCTTTAAATATTAAGCCTGTTGTTCCACTATTAATTACACAAATATCCTTAGGATTGATCAATGATCCAAATAAAATTTGAGAAGTATCCATATATTCTTTAAGATGAAAATATAAACAAAATAAATATTATAGCATTACTAGAAAAAATCATATTACAAAAACTTTATTTATTTACAAGTTTAGAGAAATACTACTAACAGAAACATAAAATAATACGGCCAACAAAAACATAAAATACTTAGATCATTACAGATCCATCACCAACAAGGTGATCTACATTTTCTTCATTTAGAATTCAAAGAAATCTGCATTATCTAAATGCATAGGCTCAATATAATCTTCGGAGTTAAAGTTTGCTTCTTCATTATTATCTACCTTTTTTAGGGATGCCTGATAGAGATCAACCAGGTGCCTTGGCGTACTACAGATATGTTATCAATGTTCCTTTCCTCTACATAGATAGCTGTTATTTTCTATATTTTTTTGCACCACTTCAGGCTTTTCACCCTTATTCTTAAGTTTTTGCTAAGGAAGGTTATTATTCAATACAAGACGATCTCTATGATTGAAATTTCTTCCTCGACTATGGCCAAAATCATGACTGAGACCAGGTCCTTTTTCACACCTAGATTGGTAAAAATTTACAACATTCACTTTAGTGAATCGAGCAGTATCAGGAGGTCAATTTTCAAGTTTTTCATCACAAAATTATTATGTTGTTCATTAACAAGAAGATGCAAAATTGATTCAAAATATTTTGTAAACCTGATTTCTCGGTATTGCTACAGGAGCATACTTGAGGCAGGGAAGGTGGAGAATGTTTTCTCAAGCATATCATGATCTGTGATATTTTCTCTGCATAAATTTAATCATTATTTAATTTGAAACATGGAAGAATTATATGCGATTATATCTCTAAAATCTTGTAATCTCAAATGAGTCCATTCATAATGTGCATGTAAAAGAACGATCATCTTCAGGTGGTAATATCTATCTTTTAAATTATTTCACAGTATAAGCAGATCCTTAACACTGAGATATTCCATTTTTAAGCCTTCATAGAGGTGATGACAGAGAAATATCATGACTTTGACACGGTTTTAATTACATGCCTGATTTCTATCTTTGATGGTGTCTGTCAGATCCATCCCATCCAAATGGATTACAGTCTATTAGGTCCATGGCATCCAAATTTATTTCAGCATCAAGTGCCCAAGATAAGTAGATTATGCTCGATATATCTAGGACAATAAATTCACGTTTAGATAGATTTGATATTATTTTAAGAAAATAATTTCTTACCTCTATTATTTTTCTCGTGCTAATAATGTTTTATAAAATCAAAGCTAAAAAAAAATAAGCAGCAACAAACAAGCTGATAAAAGCTAGAGAGGGAGAGCTTTTATTATTTTCCTTTTCAATTTTGTGCTTCCTGACTCGTGGTTCCTATCTCGTGTCTTATTATGAGTATATATAGGCCAAAGCCTTGGTCACTACTCATATAATAGTAGCAGCTAATTTACTTTAGTTACTTGGTCACTACCCCTTGCAACATGGCAATCCACGTGTTTCACAATAAAAATATATTTTTTACTTATATTTTTATGATAAATTTGACCTTTTTTTATTCTAAATTGATTCAATCGTCCATTTAAGAAAAAAAGATTTTTTAATTTGATCCTTGTGAATATTTTTTTTTCCTTTTTAATTTCCCAAATTGATCATCTGAATATTTCTTCTTCTTTAATCCTGTACCACTCTATATCTATATAAAATAATTTTTCTCCTTCATCTTTAGGATGACTTTTCAACTCCTACTCTCTCTTATACTAAAAAGGTATTTTTACTTCTTGCTTTGACTTGCCACACATAATTACTTGAGTTCTCGCCCTGTTTGAGCATTGAAAGTTTGGATTCTCGATCTCTTCTTGCTTTATTGTTGCATGTTGTTTCAAAAAACTTTATTTCTTATTTTTACTTTTGTTGTTAATCGTTGAGTCCCTAATAATGCAGTTTTTAATTTTTTTATGTGGTAGTTTTCTTGTAACTTAGAGAACATGTTTGCATAATTGAGTGTCTAAATGATATCTTCTCCACTTGCAAATTGAGTGTCTAAATGATTTCTTGTCCACTTCATGTATGGTTGTTGCATATCTGGTACATTTAGATTCAGTTTTTTGTACCTAACAGATTTTATTAAAAGATAAATGTTTGGGATTTGAAGAGTTGCTCGGGAGTTTAAAGGAGGGGCCTGGCTAGTTTATTTCATTGTATTAGTCTAGGCTTTCACTTCCTATTCACTTTTTGGTCTATAATGTTTATTGTATAAATGTTATAATGTAATAAAAATTATGAAAACTGCTATGCTGGCGGTGATTATGTGACTTAAATGTTCTTAACACGACTACTTAATCACTTAGGCAATATATTCAAGGATCATTAATAAAATTATTTTGTAACCTAGAAGTCATTTTTAGAATTATTAACTAACATTCAACATATTTAAGTTCGAACATATCAATTAAAACTATAGCGTGTTTAAATTAATTTTTGGCACATTATAACTAATGTTTAGCATGTCTATTTAATTTTTCCGCTTGTCTTATTTTATTTTTCAACATGTTTATTAATTCAAGAATATAAAATTTTAAATTTTAAATCTAGCATATGAAAAAGTGAATTTCCAGAATATTTAAATAATTTTCAGTATATTTAGTCTATTTTTTAGCACTTTAAATGTATTTCTTGCATTTAAATTTAATTTCCAGCACCTTAAAATTCATATCCAACATTTAAATTTAATTTCCAGCAAATTTTAAATGATTTTCAGCATATCTAATCTATTTTTCAGCACTTTACATGTATTTCCAGCACTTAAATTAATTTCTAGCATATTTAAATGATTTTCAGCATATCTAATTTATTTTTCAGCACTTTAAATTTATTTCCAGCATATTAAATTATTTTTCCAGTATATTTAAAATAGTTTCTGCATATTAATTTATTTTTGGCACATTTTTAATCATTTTTGACATAGTAATTTAAGTTCTAACATATTATTATTTTTTCATTACATCTAAAATAATTTTTGCTTATTAATCTATTTTTAGGCACACTTCAAATCTATTTTAACATAATTAGTTTTCTTGGCATAATAAATTACAACACGTCCATGGGTTAGCTTAGGATAAGTCGATCAAAAGCATCCAGCGAAAAACCCTAACTAAGGTGATTCCAAAAAACTCTCTTTGTACGATTGAATCATGGCTACTAGCTCTGGTGGAACTTATCCACCGAATGAAAATATGAAAAACAAGCAAAAAAAAGGAGATAAGCAACAAAGTGTGGCACCAAAATATGTAGATCTATTGAAAGCAAATTCGTACGTGCATGAAAAATAACAAAGTCCCATCCAAACCAGTCATAATGGTGCATAGGGAGACAACAGTGACATGGAAATAATCTGAAGTTCAATCTTTAATTATACAAGAGAATCTACAATATGCCGTCATCAGTAAATTCTCTTATGGTAGGCCGGGTATTAATGTTTTACGAAAAATAATCCCTAATCAGTGTGGCATAAAAGGAGATTGTATAATAGGAATATTGAATTCAAGGCATGTTTAATAAGATTGAATTAGCTAGAGGATTATGTGAATTTGTTATCGAATATAGTTATTCATATTAAGGCCAATGATGTATACTGGAAAATGAGGACTCTCAAATGGGACCCTTGGTTTGAATCAGATATTGAAACAACAATTGGAATTGCATGGATATCCATGCCAAATCTACCACTGATCTTGGGAGTATTTATACGCCTAAGCACCATAATTTATCCATATTTTAGCTAAGGTTTGAGAACAAAGTGCCTAGTTTCTTATGTTTTTATTCTACTTTGATATAATTGAGCTAACCTATGTGATTAGCATGATTTCGGGTGTTAAGGAGGTAGATAAAGACATAATTGAACTATGGATTGAGGATGACAAATCACACAAGAGAAAAGTAGCTTGTTGGACCAAATGTGGCTCCTAGAAACTATTTCCAAGACTAATTTATTATTTATAATTAGTTAAGGGACTTAGAAGGCAATTATGAGAGAAAAGATTATTAAAAAGACTTGATGCTGAATTTTTATTAGAATTCATTATTCTGTATTAGTTTTTGAAGAGGAGAAGGGCAGCTTAGCTTGGGAGAAAGAGAAAAACATTTTTTCTCTTGTTTTCACTGTTCGTACACCAAGATTATCTTCTAGTTTTTGGTATGATGAATATTTCTATTGTAATTCCCGTTTTATTCATGAGTAGCTAAGTTTATTAGTTAGAGTTATGGAAGTCTTGAAGTATACAATCTATTACTTTAGGTTTTTGAATTCATCATATATTGATCTGGTTACATCATACTCTCTTCATTTATCTTGAATTCTCATGGTTACAAACATAGAGGATATGCCTTAAAACTCAAATTGTTCGATAGAAAGGTTGAGGTTCGAAAAAGAGAGTAGTGACAAGAAAATAGGATTTCTAACCCCTATTTCATATGTTAATGCCTTAACAGGATTAACTACTTGGAAATTTCGTATTATTTTTGTAAACACTTTTGATTCTAGAGAATTAAAGTGAATTAGTCCTTGATGGTTGAGAAACACTATGATTATGTTATTAAATACAATATGTTTCTCTGTAAGCATGATACATGTATGAATTCGTAAAGCCCATAGTTAGAAAGTATTGAAAACTACAAGGTGGACATAACCCTAGCTTGCTATTTCTCTAAAGTCGAATACTACTACATATATCTCATCTTGTTAAACTAAAACCATTAATTTGAGAACTGAATCAAATTCCCCCTTTTTGTTTTATGGAAATGAATGATTAAAAGTCAACTAATCTGCATACAACTTAATTAGCACCATATTCTCTGTGGGATTCGACCCCAACCTAGTTGGGTAATATATTTAACAACGACCGTTTACACTCTTGTAAGAGAGTTGTAATTTGGGCGTATCAAATTTTAGCACCGTTGCCGGAAAATACGATTATCGATTGAGTTTATGTGTGTTAATTGACTGTTAGTCAAGTTTCCTTATTTTACATTTATTTGTTGTTTTTGTTCGTTACAGGCTCATTGTTGTTTATGCCACGAACTAGAAGTTCAGGAGAACCATTATTATCCTTTAATCCTGAACCTCATCTCGTTGAAAGAATGGCTAACCAACATGAAACTAAAAGATTAGCTGATTTGGCTAATGCTTAATTAAATCAACAGAATGCAGATAACCCAGGTCGGGTACCTAATCTAGATGAAGAGGACCTGGGAGATGATAATTTAACTAACCCGGCTAATAGGACACGTGCAGCAGGGGTAGTTGCACCAGTAAATCGAAAGTGTCCATTCAGAGGAAGACTAGATAGCCAAGTTGCGCAGTTTGATATTGACAATGATGAGGATGATTTAGATGGAACTGGATCTACAGGGGCAATGATTCTACCACCACTAGCTCCTGGGGTGAAATTCAACATCACAAGTACTATGATCCAGCTACTAAATTTGAAAGGACTCTTTGGTGGATTACCTGTTGATGATCCAAATCTACATTTGGTGAATTTCATCAATATTTGTAAGTCGTTTGATAATCCTGGAGTGGTACAAAATGATATTCATTTGAGATTGTTCCCACTGTCTCTGTCTGGAAAGGCAACTATATGGTTGAATGAGCTGACTCCTGATTCTATAACAAACTGGAGGCAATTGAAAGGAGCATTCCTAGAAAGGTTCTTTTCGCTCTCCAGAATATTACAATTGAGGGATGAGATCAGCAACTTTAGGCAATTGGCTAATAAATCTTTGCATGAGACTTGGGCAAGGTTTAAAAAGACTTTGGCTCAATGCCCAAACTATAAGATGACTAATGAACACTTGATGGAAACATTCTACAGAGCTTTGAACTCACTTACAAAGCCAATAGTAGATAATGCTGTAAGAAGAGCTTTTATGGAGCTTACCTTTACTGAGGCTGCAGACATGTTAGAAAGAATGACTAAGACAAGTAGAACTTGGCATACTAGAGATTCTGTGGTAGCAAGCAATACTGGGTCTAGTGTAATATCAGTAGAGCAGCGTAGGAGATAAGAGAAGCGTGATCAGGATATGGCTCACATGAAAACCTAGATGGATCTACTCACAAAATATTTGCTATCAAGGAATGTAGAAAAGGTAAAAGTTATGGGGTCCCACAGTAAGGGAGCTGAATCAAACACTGGGGAAGAGGCTAACTACTTGCATAACCAGGGGGTTTCCAAACCAGTGGTCGAGGAAACCAAGGTTGGAACCATCAAGGAGATTGGAAGAATAATAGTGACAAGAGCGGACTATATGTACCTCCTGGAAGCCGTGATAATGCTGCCGCCAGTTCAGGCAAAATGTCCATGGAGGATATAATGGAGAAACTATTAAAGGAAGTTAAGGCGATCAATTCTAGGGTGATTAGTATAAAGAGTGACATATCTTCCATGAGTCAACTAGTAAATTTGCACTCAATTGCTATTAAAACAACTGGAGTAGTAGATGATCCAATTATCTGCAGCATTCAACCAAAGATAGAATAGGACTCTACCAAGTGATACAGTTCAGAATTCGAGGACTGATATATCATGTATGTCCATTACCACTAGGAGACGTAAGATGTTATCTAGTCTGGGATTAGGAGCATCCTCTCATACTGATGCGGTCGAAATAGATTGGGAGATGGGTGATGAATCTTCAGTGGTGCCTGTAGAGTTGGGAGGTTTTGAAAAGAAGAGTGCGGAAGTGGAACAACCACCTAAGACGAAGCATGTTAGTGATGTGGAGCAAGGCATAAGAAAGGAGGTAAAAGTTGCTCCAGCTGAAATCCCAAGGCCACCACCCCCATTTCCACAACGATTAAAGAAGAAAAAAGATGAAAGGAAGTTTAACAAATTCATGGCTATGTTGAAGTAATTAACAGTGAATGTGTCTTTAGTTGAAGCACTGGAACAAATGCCCGGATATGCTAAGTTTATGAAAGATCTTGTGACGAAGAAAAGAGCAGTAAGTATGATCCGGTGGATAATCTCCATCATTGTAGTGCTATTTCTATAAGGTCACTAGTGCAGAAGAAGGTAGAACTAGGAGCATTCATCATCCCTTGTATGATTAGGTCTCTAGATTTTGCTAAGGCCTTATGCGACCTGGGAGTTAGCATCAATCTGATATCGCTAGCTGTTTATAAGAAGTTAGGTTTGGGAGACCCCATACCCACAAACATAAGATAAAGGCACATCCTCTATGTTTAAAATCCGTAGTTCCATCATGTCTTTATCTATACTCTCTTTGTTTATCTTGACTTCTCGTGGTTGCAAACATAGAGGATGTGCCTTAAAACTCAAATTGTTTGATAGAAAGGTTGAGGTTCGAAAAAGAGAGTACTGATAAGAAAATAGAATTTCCAACCCCTATTTCATATGTTAATGCCTTAACAGGATTAAATACTTGGAGATTTCGTATTGTTTTTGTAAACACTTTTGATTTGAGAGAACTAAAGTGAATTAGTCCTTGATGGTTGAGAAACACTAAGATTATGTTATTAAATACAATATGTTTCTCTGTAAGCATGATACATGTATGAATTCGTAAAGCCCATGGTTAGAAAGTATTGAAAACTACAAGGTGGACATAACCCTATCTTGCTATTTCTCTGAAGTTTAATACTTCTACACACATCTCATCTTGTTAAACTAAAACTATTAATTTGAGAACTGAATCAAATTCCCCCTTTTTGTTTTACAAAAATGAATGATTAAAAGTCAACTAATCTATATACAACTTAATTAGAACCATATTCCCTGTGGGATTCAACCCCAACCTAGTTGGGTTATATATTTAACAACGATTGCTTACACTCTTGTAAGAGAGTTGTAATTTAGGCATATCAACCACCGAACTTCTTTGCCAAATAAGCAATTTTTTAATTGCTTCAGCAATTAGGAAATCTTTGATGATGGATATGGCAACAAAGAATCACACAAGGCCAAGTTGTGCAAGAGTGAAGATTGAAGTGGACTTGGTGGCTAAGTTACCTCACAGGGTAAAGATCAATAAAGAAGATGATGTAAGCTGAAAGATTAAATCAAAGTGGATCAGTATTCGATATGACCATAAGCCCAAATACTATTAGGAATGTTGTTTGTAAGGTCATGATAAAAATTCATGTTGGAATATTCACCCAGAAATATATGAAAAAATTCAGGAGAAAAAAGGAAGAAAAGAATATGGCAAAGAAAAAGAAGAGCAGCAGAAGGAACAAGTTCAAATAACAGCATAGGAGAATAATAGTAATCAATGGTTACTCAGGAAGAACAAGTACAAAAAAGATAGATTTGGCCATATAGTTGGGGAGGTTGGAGATAAGACTGATAATATACAGAATTCAAATTCATTTGAGGCTTTAAATCAAGACTAGCAGGAAAATCAAAATAAAACTTCCAACATGCAGCAGAAGGAAAGCACCAAAGATTGGGTGAATAGATGCTATGGCATGGGTGCAATAGGAGAATAGGGAAAAAGTGGAGAGAGTAATGGAGAAGAAAAAAAAAAGAGGTAATGCAGAGCAATAAAGAAGAAAATAAATAAGGTAGAATTCATAATCAGGCGGATGTAATAACAGGACAAGTACTAACAAAAGTACAGAATAACAATCAAGACAATCAGGAAGAGATAATGCAGAACCATGTTGAAATGGAGAAAAGTAACAATTCAAAATTGGCCCTTGTGCAGTATGAGCATATAGATAAGAAGGAACAGATAATGGAAGATGTGGTTCCCATTGCAGTGGATGCAGGTAATGTTTTGGAGTTGGTCAATAGTAAGAAAGATAATTTGGATGAGGACAATATGGCAGATAATATTGAAAAGGTTACAAAAGAACGGGACTTATCACCAGAACAAGCTCAATCTTTGAATCAAAAGCATGGAAAAATACAAAAAAAGAATACAAAGACAAGTGCAAGCAAAATACAGACAATGAGTCACATGTTGAAATCATTATCAAAATGAATGCTTTAATTTGGAATATAAGATCATTTAACACACAGAAAGAATTTACAAGGCTAATTACAATGCACAGAAGGTTACATTTTGACTTTATAGGTCTAATGGAACCTTTTCAGGAGATTCATTTAGTAAAGGATTATTAAAAGAGATTGGGGATACAGTATGCAGTGGTGAATTGCTCAGATAAAATATGGGCTTTTATGGATCATTCTATTGATTTTTCTTTAATAAGGGATGAAGAAGAGCTTACTCTTTAACAGGTTTATGTTACTTTAGTGTATGCAAAATGCAGTCAGGTGGAAAGACTATTGTGTGGGATTCTTTAGGGGAAACTGCTAATAATATGGAATATCCATGATTAGTATGAGGGATTTTAATGTGATAAAAAGTGAGGAGAAAAAGCTTGGTGGACTGCAGGTAACAGTAGATGAGACTGAGGACTTTAATCACTGTATTAGCATGTGTAATCTGGATGATTGTAATTTCAAAAGAAGCAAGTTTACATGGTGGAATGGTAGAGTGGATGAAGACTATATCTTTAAAAGGTTAGATAAATTTTTGGTAAATGATAAAATGTATGAGTTATTTCTAATGTTGGAACTGGAAAACTTAGTAAGAAGTGGCACTGACCATGCTCCAGTGTTGCTAAAGCTTAGCACATCATGTGAACAACTGATTAGACCATTTAGATTTCTAAACTTTTGGTTGAAGGAAGAGTCCTGTTTAGACGTTATCAAGGGAAACTGGAATACAGAATGTGAAGGAAATCCCTTTATCAAATTTCACCAAAAGATGAAGAAAACTAAGGTTGCATTAACTGAATGGAGTAAGCAAACTTTTGGTAATATTTTTCAAGAGATTACCACTCTTGTAGAAGTAATTAAGGTAAGAGAGTAGCAGTTTGAAATGGAGCCATCTGGTAATAATAGAGCAAGTTTGTCACAGGTTGAAGCACAGCTAGTAACTCAACTACAAAGGAAAGAAGAGTATTAGAGATAGAAGGCTGGTTTTGAATGGTTTAAAGATAGAGAAAAGAATACTAAGTTTTTTATACTATAGTCAAGGGGAGAAGGGCCAGATTAAAAATAAATAGAATTCAGAATACAGAGAGAATTTGGTTGGACAAATAGAAGGAAATAGTTGAAGCAGCAGAAGTCTTCTTTTAGAAATAATTTGAACAGAAAGAGGATGCAGAAGATTTTACAATGTTAGATGAGCTACCTAGGTTAGTCACTGAGGATCAGAATGAAGAGTTGAAGAAGATCCCTACATTTGAGGAAGTGCGGAAAGCAGTTATGGGATTAAACAGGAACAGTGCTGGAGGTCCTGATGGGATAACTGGAGTTTTTTTCCAGGATGCATGGAGTATTATTGCAGATGACCTATACCAGATGGTTATAGCTTTCTTTTATGGTCAGGATCTTCCTAGATCACTCATACTAATTTGGTTTTACTTCCAAAGAAGTTAGTGGTGAATACTTTATCAGATCTAAGACCAATTTCCCTTAGTAATTTGTGAATAAATTTTTCTCTAGAATTATTCATGAAAGAATTAAGGGAATTCTTTCTCACATAGTATCTGAAGAGAAAGCTGGTTTTGTGCAAGGAAGGAGCACAGCTTAAAATATCTTAGTGGTGTAAGATATTGTAGCTAAGGTTAGAAAGAGGGATAAAATTCCTAATATGGTTATGAAGCTTGATATGATAAAGGCTTATGACAGGGTAGAATGGTTATTTATGGCCAAGGTCCTGAGGAAGTTAGGATTTTTGTGAGCTATTGATAGATATGGTATTTCAGGCTTTCAACAAATAATTGGTATTCCATTTTGTTAAATGGACAACCAAAAGGTTTCTTTAAATCCACCAGAGGTCTTAAACAAGGTGATCCACTGTCACCAACTTTGTTTATCATTGCAGTTGAGGTTCTATCTAGGGGATTAAAGAAACTAATGTCTAACAAGGAGTTCAAACCTTTTGGGATTCCCAGGGGAAGTTCTAAGCTAAATCATCTTGCATTTGTAGATGATATGATTATTATTTTTAAGGCAAAACTAAGCACTTTGCATACGGTGAATTCTACTCTAGAAAGATATAAAAGAGTATCAGGGCAGAAAATCAATAAGGAAAAAAGTGCCATCTATGTATATCATAGTGTTTCAAATGGAGTAGTGGTGATGGAAGAAGTTGCTACAGGTATTTTGAGGCAACAATTTCCTTTCAATTACTTGGGATGTCCTATATTCTATATGAGAAAGAAGAAAGTGTACTATCAGCATATCATGAATAGGATAAGGTCTAAGTTACAATTCTAGAAAGGGAAGTTGTTGTCTTATGGGGGTAGAGCAGTTCTTATCAAGCATGTGTTATAAAGTATACCAATTCATTGTTTGTCAGTGATGAATCCACCTAAGAATGTTATAAATACTATTAAGAGGATGATTGCTAAATTTTTTTTTTGGAGTAATACTGTAGGTCGAAGTGGTAGACATTGGGTATCTTAGAACTTTATATGTCTTCCAAAAGCTGAAGGAGGACTAGATTTTAGAAAATTATGGGATGTATCAATAGCCCTTTTCTGTAAGCAGTGGTGGAATATTAGAACCCAGAAGACTATATGGAGTACTTATATGATAAACAAGTATTGCAAAAAGTATCATCCAAAGGAAGTTGAATGAAAAGCAGGTGGTGGTTCTCAAGTATGGAAGAAAATATTGCAAGTAAGGGAGTTAATAGATCATCTCATCATTTGGCAAGTTAGAAGAGGGGATGTTCATTGTGGTATGATAACTGGAGTAGATTAGGGGATCTCTATACTATCACTGAGGAGATTTATGAATGGGATGAAAGATATCAGTGGATGAAGAACATGATGACTAATGATAGGTGGAATTAAGAATAGTTAAGGAGTATTTTTGCAGAGAATATAGTGGCTCATGTGATGAATAAAGTTAAAATAGGGGGTTTAATGACAAGGATAAGCTAATTTGGAGCTTGGAGACTAGAGGTAACTTCACAGTAAAATCTGCATGGAACTATGTAAGGCAAAGGGGAGAATCAAATGAATTTTACAAGCAATTATGGATAAAAGGGATGCCTTTCAAAATTGTATTCTTTATGTGGAGGATGTGGAAACGGAGGATTATTATAGATGATACAGTAAAAAGATGGGGGGCACGGTTCTTCCAAGTGTTGGTGTTGTCAAACCCAGCACAAGAGACCATTGCACATGTGCAACTGAGATCATATTCAGCTAACAAGACTCTGTCCTATTTTTCTTGTTTTACATGAATAAATATATAAGAAAAGGAGCTTAAGAGAGACAATATATGCTTGGTGGACAAAACCAAGAGAGAAGGCATATTTTAGAGCCATACCAGTAATTATTATGTGGGAATTATGGAGAAGAAGAAACAGCAGAAAACATGAAGGGAAGGAAGTCAGTATGCATAGGTTGATTTTCAATGTTACAAGATAGCTAAGGATGCTTCTTAAAGTGAGGAAACCACTGATAGATTTTGTTACAGAGTGTCCAGTCATATTACATCAACTAAGTAGTTAAAACCTAGAGTTACAACTAAAATTGTACATTGGGAATTACCAGAACATGGTTGGTGTAAATATAACACTGCATCTAAAGGGAATCCAGGAACAACTTATGGGCCTTTTTCTTAAGGGATGAAAATGGAGACTTAATGCATGCAGAGGGAACAATTATGGAAGATACAGATAACATGATAGCAGAAGCAGAAGCTATTAAACAAGCAGCACAGCATTGTAGTCGGTCAAGACAAGAAAAAGTTATCATACAGACTGATTCATTGGTTATGCAGAAGTTCTTAACTCAAGAATGGGAAGTACCATGGATGCTAACAGATACAGTGAACATGGTAAGGATGCTACTACAGTACAAGCAGGTAAAATTTATTCACATATATAGAGAAGGCAATCAAGTGGTTGATTACTTAGCTAACTTAGCATTTGAAAAGAAACATTTTATTTTTATAGCTTTCAACCAGTTACCAAGTGCAGGTACAAAGTTACTAAACACTGACAAGCAATAATGTCCATACTTGAGACTAAAAGTAGCAACATGCTAACAGGACTGGAAAGGCTGCAACAAATGTTCTCACTAACATCTTATATACAAATAAAGCTGAACAAAAAAGTAAAAATGCTATGCCTATTTACACCAGCCAACAAAAGAAAATCTCAGTAGATCAGGGGTCACCAAGTCATATCGAATGCAAGCAGCTGAATTTCTTGTTCCTCTTCAACTATCAACAGGTCCAAGCTTTCCATTATCTCCATCCCAGCTATAGCTACATATAGAGAAACAATAGTGAGACAGGATCAGATACAAGTTAGAGTACAAAATACTCATACCATGAGACTTACAAGAAGAAGAAAACAAGTTTCAGAAGATGAGACCCTCTTTTTAAGCACCAAAAACCACTGAAAGAGTACTGAAGATTTCACTTAAAAAAAACACAAGGTCAAAAGATGAAGTGTATAAGAAGAAATGAAGAAGTTTACTTACTCATACAAGCTGGAAGCATCCAAAATGAGCAGGAAAGGAAGAGTATTGATCACCCAGAGCTGAATAAGAACAAATCGGAGGTTGATGAAGCCAAGCATGGTGAAGAAGGCGGTGAAGTGGAAAGATCAGTTGAGCTGATAAATTTAGAAACCCTACTCTTTTTTAAAGGAGTAGAGTAGGGCGGGTCAAGCAATTGGGCCGGGCCTTTTTCTTTTTTTAGCTAGGTCATTGAATTTTTAGACCAGATATTTTTTAAGTCTACAATTTCCCATTAATTTATTAAAACTTTTTTATGATGATTAATAAAAAATAAAATTAAACCAAAAAAAAAATTACAACATGTCTAGTATTACATTTCACCTAGAAGTCATGTGATAGAAAATTATGTAAAATTTTTGGCATATTAACTTGACAACATTCACTTAGAAATATTTAGTTTTGAACCAATTCATCATGCTTTCCTTAAGACCTTTAAGGCTTTACATTAATTTTACCTGTCAACCCATCCTTGGCTATTAGATATCATGCCTAAAGGTCTTGACACATAAAAATATTAATTATTTTAGCATGTTTATCATAGAATCAACTCTAATTAATCAAAAGGATTACTTGAAACCAATGTATGCTAAGTGCTTAGTCCTTGTTGTTGTGTTTGACGTAAACACCGAATCTAATTGGACTGCTTAGCTTTCCTTTTTTCTAGATCCAAATCTAAAATATCAAGTCCAATGTCTCTTGGACGTTAAGTTGAGACAGGTAGGCATTTTAGAAAACACTAATTTTTTATTTCTTTAGAGAGCCTTTAAACTTAATAACTATTGAATTCGAAACCGAGAGGGCGTCATGCGGAAGCTCATAATTTACAAATCGTGAGATGACAAATCAGAATACACATAAAATTATACTAAAAATATATTATTGAATATGGTTTGACCAATTGGTCTACATATTAAAAACTAAATCAAAAACATAAAAAATTATTTGAGATAAAATTTCACTCTAAACAAGACTTTTTAAACACTACATTATAATGCTATTGTGTTATGGTATGAGAAGAGAGGTCTTCTATTTATAGAGGTCCAAAACTTCTCCTCAAAAAGAGGTTAGCCAAATATGGAAGACTTTATTTTTAGTTTAGAAAAAATAAAATTAATTATGGTATTACTTTTATTTTTCTTCTAAGAAAAGTAAAATTTAAATTTAGTAAGAAAATCGTATCAAAAACCCCTCTCAAATCTCTCCTTTTTTACTTGATTTTCTTGACTTGATTTGTCTTATTCATATGCATGATCTTCGCCCTTTACATAAGCAGCATCACTGCTACTTGCCATGGTTAAAATAAAATTTAAAATATTATGGTTAAAAATGGGTTAAAAATTAATATTTTATTTTTTATTTTTAAAGATACAGCAATAGAAATATTGAAATATGCTCAAAACTTTTTCTCCACATATAGCTAGATAAAATCACCATTATCGCCAAACTGTTTGTGGTTTGATTTGAAATTACTTTAAACTCGTCTTTAATCTCGTTTCACCAAATCATTGGACCTTTGAACCCGTGGGCTCTGATACCATTTGTTGGGTTTGAAATTGAGAGGACATCATACAGAAGCTCATAGTTTGCAAACCATGAGATGATAAATAAGACGACACATAAAACTGTACTAAAAACATATTGTCGAATATTGTTTGACCAATTGGCCTACATATTAAAAATTAAATAAAAAATATAAAAATTATTTTAAAGAAAATCTCCCTCTAAACAAGACTTTTTAAATGCTACATTGTGGATGTTATTGTATTATGATATGAGAAGAGGGGTTTTCTATTTATAGAGGTCCAAAACCTGTCCTCAAGAAAGAGGTTAGTCAAATATGAAAGCGTTTTATATTTTTCTTTTAGGAAACTAAAAGTAATTATGATATTGCTTTTATTTTTCCTTTAAGAAAAGTAAAACTTAAATTTGATAAGAAAATCAAATCAAAATCCCTAACAATAATCAAATTAGGTGGAGTGAGTAGATAGTCGGAAATAATGAATGTTGATCCGAGCAGAATCCGACAATATGACAAACCACGTTGTCACTTGTTAATAAGCCGAGCATTGTTCCGAATAGGATAAAATTAACCATTTTTCCAAATCTTTCGAATCAATTTTTTTCTTTATTTTAGGTATTTTAATTATTTGTACTAGTTTAGGTTCATTATTATTTCATTAATCTTTTCGATATATCAATGTGTCCCTTCTGTCTCCTCCCTTTTATCTCTTCCCTTAGTTATTTTTTATGCACATTATTTTCTCTTAGATAATTAATAATTAGGAAATAACTAAGTTGCATATTTAGCTTATTTCTCTTTAATTATTATTATTAAGTTAATAAAAATAAGTGATCTTTGTTTATTATATAGAATTCCTCACACGAGATAACTTGAATTCTTATCCGAATTTTAAATGAAATAGGCTAATAATAAACTAAGTTCGTAAATTAATCTAGAATGGTTTCTTAATGCATTTTTATTTGTTTGATGACAACTCTTCTCTTTTAAAACATCCTAAAAAGAGTTGTCATGTCGCATTTCACTTTTCACGAAAAAGATGGAGTGAAATAACCTCAATTGACATCATTTTGTAAGTAACCCGTTCCGCACTCTTTGTTACAATTAGCCTTGTCAGGTTGCTTTGCACCACTTCAACTTCCTGCCAAGTTATGCATCTCCCACTTCACTTGGACTTCATAATTTAGGACAAAAGTTAGGCAGCTTCCACTTCACTTGGATTTGTTGTGTTTCAATTATTAACTTTCAATACTATATTCTTAATCCGTTCCATGAATTGGGATGTTCAACGCCTCTTTCGTGGTACGGATTTGACTCTATATATCAATTTTTAGCACATCTAATATCCCATGATCCGGTATTTAATTTCCTTCATCAAGATTTGAACCTTTTATTCAAGATTAGCTTGCTTCACATAAATTTTCAACCTACAAAAATGTCTAATTCATACATTAGTTCATGACACATTTGAATCAAAATATATGAGAAGAATATAATCAAGTTAGTTCTCAAATCGAGCTATAATATGGATACTAAATGACTCTTAAATTCTCCCAAGTTCGGAGCTTTTCAGGTGAAAAGATTTGTGTTGATTACCTTATTTCGCACTTACTTTCTTGTATAGCTGCTAAAGAGACATAGGTCACCACAAACTAATAAAAAATGTATTGTTAGTTTCATCATACTCTTATACTGGTGAAATCATGGAGGACCTTCAGTGAAATAATGTCTTTAACTTAGCCCAATGCAATGTACAAATGTATATGATGGGTGACTCAAGAGAATCCCTTAACTTGGGCATATAATAAGCAGTCTAAATTTACAACTATGTTATATATCATGTTTAATGAGGTGTTTGTGAGTTCTTTTGCATTACTTGTGGTTTAAAACATGTTTGTGAGTACTGAAATTTTATTTAAATTCATATATTTATTTGGACTATATTAAATTCAAGAAAATAGTCTAAATAATATGACTAATATGATTGGATTAATCATTTAATCTCAAATACATGGGGTTAATTTAATATGAGGTGACAATCCATGTTAAATGAAATGAGCCACTGACAGCATGACATATGTCAATATTATGTGGCAATCTAAGATAAATGAAATGAACCACTAAAAACATGGCATATGTTAATATTATGTGGCAATCCATGTTAAATAAAATGAGCCATTAATAGCATGACATATGTCAATATTATGTGGCAATTCAAGATAAATGAAATGAGCCACTAAAAACATGACATAAGTCAATATTATGTGGCAATCCAAGTTAAATGAAATGAACCACTAAAAGTATGACACATATCGATATTATGTGGAAATCCAAATTAAATGAAATGAGCCACTAAAATCAAGTCATGTGTGCAGGTGACATGTTCTAGCCAATCAAATTAGAGATTTTCACCAAAAAAAATGTGATTGGTCAATTTTAAACAAACCAATCAAATCATACAATTTTCTTACCCCTCTAACTATAAATAGGGGTCCTCATAACTCACAAAAGAAGGATTTTTGGAGAAACAAAAAAATAAGAAGAGAGATCGTGGATCAAAAACTATAATTTCTCTGCAAGTTACAAGTTTCAAACAATCGAGCTCAAGATCAAGTTCAAGATTAAGAACGACGAAACTTTTGTTCAAGATCAAGTTACTTATTCACTATTCGTGGCAATTATCCAAGTGTTTGTGATGAACTAATATCCAAATTCAAGTCCGAAGATGAAGATTCAACATCAAGATACTCAAGCCCTTGAAGTCAAATCAAGTTCAAGTCCAAGTTCATATTACTTTGAAGAATCAGAGGATTATCTTAGAGATTGTAACACTTACTACATTCGAAATCAAATATTACATTTTGTTACTTCAATTTTTCTATCTCAATTATTATTTTCTTGACTTAGAAATATTTGTCGTCTACAATGCATGCCCAGTGGGACCTTCTCTACCTCTTATCTCTTCGGATTAATCATCATATTTAAGAATACTAAAATGGAATCCAAGAAGTTTTACTCCAAATCTATTATTCCTAAGGCTACTGACTCCAAGTTATTTGCGGAAATAGATAACATACTTGATGCTACCATGGAAAGTGTGGGGCCTATTACTAGGAACAAAGAAAACTTACTAAGACAACAAACACGTAAAGTATCATCTGTATCAGCTCCTGTATTTAATCTTCGGTCTTTAAATGGAGCAAGATTTTTTCCCAATGAGTTGGAAGAAGGGGAGAATATCACTGAGATCGTTGAGAAGATTTTAGCTCGACTTAGCCCATTTAACACTAAGCACCACACTATGCATGAAGATTATCATAATTTGATCACTAAGTCTACTCCAATTACTCCACGTGAACTATTTTACTTAGATTTCAATTTGAGAGAAAATCTATGCGTTAATCTTTCATCTTCAGTGGCTATCCAAGCAATGGTGACTAACATCTCAACTGTGAAAGAACAACTTGTAAGTTTGACTAAGGCGATTGAAGGCCTAACAAAATATGTGAAAGATCAGGATAATCGAATTATCAAGTGGACAGATAGAGTTGAAAGTATTATGAAGGGAGGATCAAGCTAAGCATCTGGGAAGTGTTCGATGGAACAAGAAAAAAGGAGACTCATCTGGGAAGCAAAGGGATGTTACTGATGAACTGCAAGTATCTACTGATGGGTTAATCACAATTCACCAGCTAAAGAAATTTATTATGGGAACTATTAAAGACAAGTACGATGTTGCTTCCAAACTATCTCCCATATATGCCAAGCCATATACTTCAAGAATTAATGGTTTGAAGATGCCTGCAGGTCATCAACCTCCAAAATTTCAATAATTTGATGGTAAAGTAAACCCAAAGCAACATGTCACACACTTTGTTGAAACATGCAACAATGCTGGAACTTATGGAGATTATCTTGTAAAACTGTTTGTGCGCTCTTTATAAGGAGATGCATTTGATTGGTATACTGACCTCAAATCTGGTTCTATTAATAGTTGGAAACAACTCAAACATGAATTTCTCAATTATTTTTATAGCACGAGACGTATTGTAAGTATGGTTAAACTTACAAATATGCACCAACGAGAAGATGAACGCATTATTGAGATCATCAATCGATGGAGGAATGCGAGTCTTAATTATAAAGACAAGTTTAGTGAGGCTTATGAGATAGAATATGTATTCAAGGAATACATTGGGGACTTTGCTACATCCCGCAAGGCATCAAATCCAAGTCATTTGAAGAGCTTTCCACACATGCTCATGATATGGAGTTAAGCATATCCTCAAGTGGAAATCAAGGACCACCTGTTTACGAGCCCTGAAAAGGCAAAGACAAACTAGAAATGAAAAAAGGGGGCAAGTTTATGCCAAAATCTGAAAGTAAAGAGGCGATGAATGTTAATACCGCACCATTGAGGGTCGCCACAAAGCTAAGTAAAAAACAAAGTGTGAAAACTACATCTTTCCAGAATAATGCTAGAAAAAAGTTGACTTTATAGGAGATGTAAGCAAAAGAGTATCCGTTCTTGGACTCAGATGTCCCATTAATTTTTGAAGAACTCTTTTCATATAAACTCTTTGAGTTACCTAAAATGAAGCATCCAGATGAAGCTGGAAGGACTAGTGATCCAAACTACTGGAAATATCATCAGTTGTTGGGTTATCTCATAGAAAAGTGTTTTATCTTCAAGGAAAAAGCCATGGACTTGGCCCGAGAAGGAAAGATATTGCTCAAATATGAGAAGTAAAGTTCAAATAAAGTGTCAATCACTTTTAGTTTACTTGATCCCATATTTCTTTGAAACTTTGTTGAAGTGCATGAATATGATGATGTCCTAATTCTGATCCCACAAAAGATGATTAAATTTGGTGACTTTGAACCCATCGATGTTAGTAGGCCATTGCCTCTTCCTATGATGAATGACGTAATAGTGAAGAAGGAATCATTAGAAGAAAGTCAACCCCTTATTAACACATTGATGATAAAGGATGGATCCTGGTAACTCGATGGAGATATTGCAGGATGAGCTCACGAAAGAAGCCAAGTAAACAAGCGATTAGAGAAAAGATAGTCAAAAGACCCCAAAAGAAAATGGCAAAGAAGAATGTGAGAAAGATGAAAATTGAGAAGAATTATCGTCCAAAGCCCCGTTACCCAGTGACATTAAAGGAATTCCTACCGATTTGGTTTCATGGAGAACTATTTTATATTGGTATCAATGCCTCATGTTGCAATATTAATAAAGAAGAGACAACATTGGGATACTTATCATTGTCTTTAATCCTTTTAGATAAAGAAACCGTTAATCCTCTTTCTGAAGAAGTGAACACTTGTGTTGCAAAGATCACATTCACTGATGATGACCTCTTGTTGGGTGAGACATCACAAAATCATCCTTCGTATATGGCAGACTATGGTAAAAGATTGCTTAGATTATGCTTGAAGGTGTAAAGCTTGTCAATTTCATGTAAATTTCATACATCAACCCCTAGAGGTATTACACCTGACTGTTGTTTTATGGCCTTTTGAGGCATGGGGATTGGTTATTGTTAGACTATTACCAAAGTCTTCTGGTGGACATTTATACATCCTAACTGCAACTGATTATTGTTTAAAATGGGGTAAAGTTATTTCTCTAAAAGAAGTAAAGAAAGAGAATGTGGAAAACTTCATTCGAGTCAATATTATCCATCGCTTTGGCATTCCTAGATATATACTGATGGATAATAGTAATTCATTTGATAATAAGTTGATGACTAAGATATATGATCTTTTTGGCTTCAAGCAACGCAACTCCTCTATGTATTATGCTGCTACCAATGGCCTTGCTGAAACATTCAACAAGATACTCTATAACTTGTTGAAGAAGGTCATTTCAAAATCTAAAAGAGATTGACATGGTAGGATGGAAGAAGATATTTAGGCATATAGAATAACATATCGCACTCCTTCCACTATAGCATTAAATCCCATCATTGTGGCTTGCTATTCAAGAAGGACTTATTGATGAAGAAAACGTTTGGTTACACTTTGAAGAATTGAAGGCTTTGGATGAAAAGAGGCTAGATGCTCAACAAAGCCTGGAATGTTATCAATCCCGCCTCTCACGACCTTTTAATAAGAAGGTCTGTCTTAGATACTTTCAAGTAGGTGACCAAGTTCTTGTTGTAAGAAGGCCCATAATTACTTCTCATCGATTTGGAAGCAAGTTCTCAGCTAAGTGGAATGGGTCATATGCCGTACAAGAAGTATACTCAAGTTGTGCTTACAAACTTGTTGACTCGAAAGGTTTGCATATTGGCCCCATCAATGGAAAGTTCATAAAGAGATACAAACCTTGAAGAAAAGAAGAATGCTCCCTAAGGCACGAGCCTAAACTATATGTTACTCCTAGCCCACAAGAGTATAAATTATGTAAAGCCTATAAAAAGGAGTCCTCTAGGTTGAAAATCTTGAAAGAGGCGGCATGAACAAAAGTTAGGACACAAAAAAAAATTTAAAAAAAAACATAAATAAATAAGCAAATTTATTGCTCTTTCAGAACTACGTTATGACTTGATCCTCTTCACTGAGTTATGTAGGCGCTTAGAGTTTCATTCTAAGTTCAATATCATACAAAAAATTCATAGTTCAAGCATTCACATCCCGGGTTATGAGTTTTCCATCATAAGATGCGCAAAGTTAGAAAACCAAGAAAATATTATCTAGAAGGATCCAAATGCTCTAAAATTTTAAATTTTGGATATGTTTTAGATTTGAAAATTTAATTTATGTGTAATTAAGTGGATTTTGATTTAGGTACTCCTACATCAAGATGTAATATTTTTGGTGAAGTCGCGCAAACCTAAAAATGTTTGTCTGGCAACATGTGAACTTGACTTCAAAATACTTTTTAGAACGATCCAAATCCTCTAAAATCTTGATTTTGGATATGTTTAAGGTTTGGAAGTATAGTTTATGTGGGATTAATCGGATTTTGATTTAGATACTCCTATATCAAGATACAATATTTTTGGTGTAGTCGCGCAAACCTGAAAATATTTGTCTGGCAGTATGTGAACTTGATTTCAAAATACTTTTTAGAACGATCCAAATGCTCTAAAATCTTGAATTTTTAATATATTTTAGATCTGGAAGTCTAGTTTATGATAAATAAAGAAGATTTTGATTTCAGTACTCCTACATCAAGATATAATATTTTTGTTGTAGTCGCGCAAACCTGAAAATGTCTGTCTGACAGCATGTGAACTTGACTTCAAAATACTTTCTAGAACGATTAAAATGCTCTAAAATCTCAAATTTTGGATATGTTTTTGATTTGGAAGTCTAGTTTACGTATAATTAAGCGGATTTCAATTTCGATACTTCTACATCAAGATACAATTTTTCTATTGTAGTCACGCAAATTTGAAAATGTCTGTCTGACGGCATTTAAACTTGACTTCAAAATATTATTTGGAACAACCCAAATGCTCTAAAATTCTGAATTATGTGTATGTTTTAATTCAAGAAGACTGATTTTTAAAAAAATCAAGTAGCTCATAATTTTGGTATTCTCGTCTCCAAATACGAATTTTCTATCTTAAAAACACAATCTATTGAATAATGAAACTTGGCTCAAGTTGAGGCTTAGTACAATATCATCGATGCATTATAAGTAAATAATTTTGGGAGCTAAAAAAGAAAAGAAGTATTGATAAGAGCGCGCAAATATAAAGCCAAGTAGAAAGAGTTATTAATGTTGCTAAATACAACTAATCAGACAAAACAGAAGGAAAGAAAGCTAAAAGGTTTGAAAATAAAGAATGGCATCTCCTAAAGCTAGTCTAAACACAACTTATAATTAACTAAATCCTAGAGAGAATCCTCTAAGACTTTCTTCTTTTGTTAAACATCATTCGAGGTATTTTGAGTTGCCAAGGAAATGTCAGCACACTTTGTGAACTCTTCTTTGGCAATGAAGACTTTGGATTCAATTTCCTTAACTTCTTATTTGGCGGCATCTCAGAGAGCTTTCAACTTTTTTACCTTCTTTCTTGCCTTCTTAAGAGATTGGCAAGCAGAAGATAGTGCTTTAGATTTCTCATCTCTTTTCTTCATCACAAGTTTAAGATGCTCCTTAGCCTTTATATATGACTCTGACTTTTAGATTTCTTCGGCCTTATAAATAAGGGTCGACCGTGCTTGGTCATAGAAAGTGGCAAGCTCGAATAAAGACTTCAATAAAT
Source organism: Capsicum annuum (assembly GCF_002878395.1). Classification (NCBI taxonomy): domain Eukaryota; kingdom Viridiplantae; phylum Streptophyta; class Magnoliopsida; order Solanales; family Solanaceae; genus Capsicum; species Capsicum annuum. The sequence goes on along the minus strand of NC_061118.1, from coordinate 74,012,764 downwards.
TCTGCAAAGGATAAATATTTACACCCATTCCGCTCATGTCTTTAAGTACTACTTGGACTTCATCTACAAGAAAGAAGCATGGTCCGCAGTAAGCCCTCCTAACTTGGTGTGAATGTTGGCCCAAACTTTCATAACAAATTCCCTTTTTAGCTCTGAGATAACCTTCCTTCTATCAAAAATGGACATGGATATTACTATTTGTTTGTGAAAATCTGAGTCTGCACTTGCTTTAACTTTCACAACGGGGGTAGAAGTGACGTCTACCTCAAATTTTGAGGCAAAATATGCTTTTACAGAGTTTGGTCCAATGAAAAATTCACCGCTAACTTGTGGTCTACTGCAATGGGGAGCATCCAGTCTGTTGACATTTTCCGGCTGTAAAAAAATAATTAGTGAAATAATTGGATAACCATAGAATAGAGGAGAAAGCTTGAACCATTACCTCTTTGATAGCTGTCAGTGTCCTTGAACAACTAATATTATCACCAGAAATCTCTACCACGTGCAAATTCGAATTTGATGGTTCTTCTAAGGATGGTCTCACTTTTTTCCAATAACGATCTCCATGGCTACTAGCACTCTCTTCTTCAGATAGCCACTTGTTGGAAACTTGATGAGGTAGGATTGACATTTGTTCCTCTTGATATTTATTAAGCAGAGGTTCCTTAATCTCTTCTACGGCTTCTTTGAACTGCAATATGAGAGTTTTGTGCACAACTAATGCCTTTTTCTCATATTCTTGAAGGACATCAATGCTAGGCCTCGCGGTACTCACTAGAAATCATATGTGATCTTCAAGAACACTCCCATGCATCTTTTCCCACCAAACTTTATAATTGGACGATGAGAATGTCTTCAAGTTGGTATTACTTGGGGGGATTATAGCATTTGTCATGGATTTAGCCAACACATAAATGCGTGCAATTCTCAGTCTATCTTCTAACGAAGCCTCTCAAAAATCTTGGTCTAGTAAGCCAGGGGAATCTTGGAAAAAACCAAATTGGCGGCTAAATCTGTGGAGACTATAAAGCTCAATAATAAAGACATTCCCATCCCTTAAAGAAAGATAGTTCGAGCAAATGCTCCTGAAAAAATTTGACTGAAACTCCTTGTCGTTTCCATTATTGTAGTAATGATAGAATTGAGGCCTCTCGAGCAATATACCATCCCTATTAATGGTTCCTCCTCTATGTATACATTTTCACGCTTCTTTCTTACCGTATTATCTAGAAGAACCTTTGCTAGAATATCCGGCCATGAGGGGATTGCTTGGTCTATCTTTCAAAGGAAAATAAGTATTGAAGTAGCAGGCCAACCAACCGTATACGTAATAAAATGGGAAGAATGCCCGAACAAAATCAAGTCGCGGGTATTCTAATATTGTGTTATCCCCCTATAGGTACTAGCTAAGATCGGAACCGCAAGGATAACTCTTCATCCACTTGCTCAGTGAAAAGTAACTCTGAAAACTCCTGGATGGATAATATCTCTTTCGTTCGAAAGAAACACAAACACACACAACCAGCAGGATAAAAAGACAGCTAAGTATGTATCGTCCGTCTTGTAAATTTTAACTCCTAGCTTATGAAATAAACCTTCTTCTTCGAATGATCAATTAACTGCCTTGTCTAGTTTTTCAGTTAAGTTATGAGATAATTTCAGATGAATGGATTTCTTTTATCTTCCCGGCGGAGGTTGCTCATATTTAAAAGCATTCTTATACCAAAATTGTATCCATGTGCTCATGGGAACACTCGGATTATCACTAATCCCATTACGTAACTGATGGAAGGCATCAAATAGATATTCATAAGTTTTGGGAAGGAACCTTTTCCTATATCATAAGTGCCTGTAAGTTTTGTAACATCCAGAACAACTTTCTCATAAAGACTTCCTATTATCGGAAGACCTCTAATGGTGTGTAAAGCCCAAAGAAACAGGGACATTTCTCCAAATGAGGTAAGCAACGTATTCATAATAGGGCACCAAGCTTCACAAAGGCCTGTAAGATATTTGTATTATGGTCATAAGTAAAGAGTAAACCATATACAGCATAATAAATCTTTGCATCCCTTAAAGTCTCTTAGCTCCTACTAAGAACATCTTCAGCCCATTTCCGATAGCCAGAAATGTAGTGAAACTCACCACTAAGCTAAAAAGTTTCACCCCACCGATTCTCTCCATTTATGATTCTTCATCTCAAGAATGGCAAAGTACTAGAAATATTGTTAGTATGATGATTGGAAGAGCGAAGTACCCATTTTTTAGGTGGATGGCAATGGAATTCAAGAGTCCATTGGTCCAAACCAGGTATATTTTCCAAAGGTTGCTACGAAGCAACATATTGTCCAGCCAATGGCATACCAATAAGTAGCTTTGTCTTCACCTCACTATCCTTGTGATCGGATATTATAATATATCGCAGCTCGGAGGAAAAAGATGCTGAATCTCTAAAGTAAACCATGATTCAAACTGCAAAAAAAAAAGAGTATTTCATTAGCAATTACTCGATAGTTCAATAATTATGAATTATGAACTACAAATTCAAATATGATCAACTTCAGTTAAGTATTGATCATATAAAGTTGTCGAATTAAACAGTGTGATACTTTAAGTTCAGACAGTGTAAAATGGTTGTCTCAAATAATGTAAGGTCGTTGGCTTAAGTAGTGTAAAAAAAATCTCAGTCACGAACCATGTAAAGTCTCTGCCGTAGATAGTGTGAAGTCTTTGGCTCGAATAAGGCATCATTTTTGGCTCGGAGTGTGTAAAATCTTTGCCTCGGGCAATATAAAGTCTTTGGCTCAGGCGGTGTAAAAGTTTTAGCAGTAGACTATGTAAAATATCTGCCTTAGACAATATATAGTCTTTAGCTTAAATAAGGCAACACTTACGACACCCTCAGACGGTGTAAAAGTCTTAGCCGCAAACTATGTAAGCATATGTCTTAGACAGTGTACAGTCTTTGGCTCAAATAAGGTGACACTTACGATGTTTTCAGATGGTGTAAAGTCTTAGCCACAAACTATGTAAAGTATCTGCCTTAGATGGTGTACAGTCTTTGGCTAAAATAAGACGACACTTACGACGCCTTCTGCTCAAACATTATGTATTTCTAAAGCCTCAAATTTATGATGTTGGAGAAAAGATACTAAGCACATTCCTTCACACCATAAGATCAACAAGTGGTATTGTGGTAAAGCTTTCAAGTTGTGACATTCACAATAAAAATATTATTCTCGGTGGCCTTCGAAAATAAGGTGACAACAGACGAATAAAAAAAAATTGTCTCAATGCTCAATATTGATAAATTAAATAACAATGCAATAAATGAAGTACTGTTAGTTTTAAAAAGAAAAAAAAAAAGGTGGTTGCATGTAATCAAAAAGCAATTTTTTTTTACTTTCTTTTCCTTTGTTTACTTTAAAAAAAAAAAAAAAGTCAAAAGGGGGGTCTACTCCTTTACGTGTTCCTTTTCCTTTTTTTCTGTTTTTTTCCTTTCTAAAAGTATTACTTTACTTCTTTTTCTTGATAGCAGCCGAAAAAAAAAAGTAAGTGCACAACTTACTTAACAAACGTGAATATTTCTCTAAGATGCTCCACAATTAAGTTGAGAAAAAATATATGTATATGTTTTTTTATGAGAACTTAATTCTATAACCTGTTATTTATAGAGGGGTAGTATTAGTCTCCTACTGCAACACAAACTCAGTATTGATAAATCAAATATTTTTTAGATAAGGACAAAAAATATTTTCTTTCCTATCAAAATCTCATAAAGTTTATCAAGAACTTTAAAGATAATGGTCCAAAAATATGGAACCCACTTTACAAACAGTAAATTATCATTTCACTACTAGTGAAATTTTTGCACGTGAAAGTTTTCAGCATGGATATTTATTTACTTCCTCCGTATTATTTTATGTGATATACTTGAAACCAAAGAAACAAGTGTTTACTACGTATAAGACAACCAAAAAAAATATTATTATCTTAATTGTACTTCAAGTCCAGTCCATCGATTTTTTTTATTTTTTTTCTTAAAAAATTAAATTTGACAAATCCTGAAGTAGGGGGCATTTGTAAGTATTGAAATTTTATTTAAATTCATATATTTATTTGGACTATATTAAATTCAAAAAAATAGTCCAAATAATATGACTAATATGATTGGATTAATCATCTAATGTCAAATACACAGGGTTAATTTAATATGAGGTGAAAATCCATGTTAAATGAAATGAGCCACTGACAGCATGACATATGTCAATATTATGTGGTAATCCAAGATAAATGAAATGAGCCACTAAAAACATGACATATGTCAATATTATGTGGCAATCCAAATTAAATGAAATGAACCACTAAAATCATACCACGTGTGCAGGTGACTTGTTCTAGCCAATCAAATTAGAGTTTTTCACCAAAAGAATGTGATTGGTCAATTTTAAACCAACCAAACAAATCACACAATTGTCTAGCCCCTCCAACTATAAATAGGAGTCCTCATAACTCACAAAAGGAGGATTTTTAGAGAAACAAAAAAGCAAAAAGAAAACTCATGGATCAAAAACCATAATTTCTCTGCAAGTTACAAGTTTCAAACAATCAAGTTCAAGATCAAGTTCAAGATTAAGAACGACGAAACTCTTGTTCAAGATCAAGTTACTTATTCATCGTTCGTGGCAATCATCCAAGAGTTTGTGACGAACTAATATCCAAATTCAAGTCCTAAGACGAAGATTCAAGATCAAGCTACTCAAGCCCTTGAATTCAAATCAAGTTCAAGTTCAAGTTCATATTACTTTGAAGAATCAGAGAATTATCTTAGAGATTGTAACACTTACTACATTCGAAATCAAATATTACATTTTGTTACTTCAATTTTTCTGTCTCGATTATTGTTTTTTAGACTTAGAAAACTTTATCGTCTACTATATCAAGCTGTGTTTAAAAATTATGTTAAGTTTTTCTGTTTTTGTGTGTTAAAATACCTAACCTTGCATATTTTTCCTAGTCAATCTCTTTTGAACTTTTTATCTTTTTTTGACAATTATATTAGAAGCATTAACCTTTTGCTCTTCATTATTGATCTATCTTTTGGCATCCCAACTCCTTAAATGTTTTCAACGTGTAAAAACTAAACTAAAGGCTTAAGTTTGGAAACGGCATATGAAAAATTTATGATGTGGGAGTTGCTAAAAATGTGAGAATATACAAAAAATGAAAAAGAAAAAAAAGAAAAAAAAGGGAGGAATAAGATTTGTTAATAAAAGAAAAGTAGGTGTAGGTGGTGGAGTTCAAAAAAGTTGAAGCGAAGAGAGGAAAATTTTTGAAAGTAAGTATGATTTAATTGTAAATTGTAGTGATTAGGAAGATTTTGAGTCAACCTTTCTCATATTTGTGCATACCTCAATCTAAAGCCTATACTACCATCCTTGAAAGGAAGAATAAGAATTGTGAATAAAAAAAAATTAGGTGTAGGTGGTGGAGTTCAAAAAATTGAAGCAAAGAGTGGAAAAGTTTTGAAAGTAAGTATGCTTTGATTGTTGTAAATTGTAGGTATGCTTTGATTGTTGTAAATTGTAGTGCTTAAGAAGGTTTTGAGTCACCCTTTCTCATATTTGTACGCACCTCAATCAAAATCCTATACTACCATCCTTTTAAGTTCTAATTGATAATGAACTACGTGTATTTATATTAGCGATGAACTATATGAAGGAAAATATTATGGTCCTCTACTTGTATACGTTTGAACATCTTATGTGCGAGAGAAATTTATTCCATTTGATATTTCACTTATGTTTTAAATTATATTTTATGAGTGAGATTATCTCTTAATTTTGATGCATATGCGAATTGTGAGGTAGTTCTACTTTTCAATTGATGAAAGAATGAATGAGAGACAGAGAGTTGTGTTGTGATAAATAAGTAAATTTTTTAGGCTTTAATGTCAGACCATCATTGATACCAATCAAAATCACGGATTAATTAATTATTTTGACGAGGAAATTACATCTAGTGTCCCTCAAAGTGTTCGGTCTTGAATTGTTATCTCTCAAATATTTGGTTTTGAATTTTTGTCCTCAAAGTGTGTGATCTTGAATGTTTGTCCGGCCGAAATAAGTTCTAATATTTTTCTATAAGTCAAAACTTCTGGTAAATTGAGCAGATTTACTATCTTAAAATGTTTTGAATGTATGTCTTATGGGCAAGAGTTAGATGTGTGCCTTATTGGTAGCATATCTAAATTTTAACATTTTGCCTATAGGGCAAAACATCTAGCCAATTAAGTAAGGTTTACTATCTTTAAATGTCGGAACGTGTGGCTTATGCACAACATACCTAAGTTCTAACATTTTCCTAGGCAAAATTTCCGATCAATTTGTGCAAGTCCCTTATCTTGAAATGTCATGAACATTTATTTTTATCAATAAGAATTAGAATATGTGTCTTATAGGCAATAGTTATTAAGAGGAGCCAAAAAATCAAGACCATCCCATATGGAGATTATTTTTGTAACACCTTTTTTATAGGGTGCAAAATATCAAGACTAGCCTAGTCTAGGTTGATTTATGAACTTAGCCCTGTTTTGACTTGGTGTGGCATTTATGTTCTCTTGGGCTGAAATGTTGATTCAATTTGAGGGAGTTAGTTTTTGATTTGCTGGAGGACAAGCAAAAAGTTAAATTTGGAGATTTGATATGTTGATATTTTATCAGTTTATCTATTATCTTTACTTGAAATTTAGGTGTGTGTATATATTGATGAATAAAGTTATTAATCCCAGAATTTTTCCATAATTTAGATATTATGAAACTTAAAAGGAGCTACAAAAAGAAAGAAATTTGTACATTGATTGCAAAAACAGATGGTCAAAGAGAAGTTAAAGACCGCAAACAGGAAACAGTTTCCACAAAAGTAGAAGTCAAGAAGCCGGTGAATTATCACAATTGTTGTGCTCTCTACACTCCGACAGAAGTCAACAACTCAATCAATGTCTGTAAATGCGGTATAGCCTCCGCAAAAGAAATGTCAAATGGTTAATGCGCTTCCGTTTTTTTCAAATACAAAAGTTTCTAGATAAGTCAATTTTAGCAATTGCACTTTGTTGGTGAAAATATAATAAATTATAATTGAAAAGGTACAAGTGAAGAAAAATAAAGATTATTTTCTTCTTTTTTGGTTGAGGCGTAAATATCTCGCTCTCTTTAAGGACATTCAAGCCCATTGCAGCAAATTGTTTCACCGGTCCAGCAGTAATCTTCTTAATTTGTCCCCTCCAGGATACAACATCCTTCTCACAAAGAACAACTCAACAACTTTAAAAAAGAGTTGAGATCAAAGCTCCACAAAAAGAACATCTCCCTTCAATTAATGAACTCTCTTTTTTACTATCTTTTGTGAACTCTATATTATCTTGTGTGTATCAAAACCATGCAAGACTACCTCTATTTAATTATATTTGAAGAACTCTTTCATGCAATGAATAGGAATTAAGAATAAATAAGAAGATAAATAGAATAGAGGTTACAAAGGTTACAAGAGTTACAGCACGTAAAGAGTAGGATAATAGAGGAATAAAGAGTGAAAGTTACATGAAACTTATATCCATATTTCACCACCACTAACTATTGTATTTAATGGCTCTTAAACCACAAATAAAATGGAAGTTATGGAGGCTGAAAATTGCATCCATGCAACGTGTGTTTTACTGCTAAATAATGGGTTTAGAATGAAAGGTTAATGTTGCATGTATTAAACAAAGAAACGGACTATAATGAAAGCAAAAATAAAACTCCCACTTTGTACCCTTAATAAAATGCCATTAAGATCACTAACTGTAGGCAGACACAATAACATTTGACAATATTAAAATATCTATCCATCAATCTCACTCATTTTATATTAATAAGAGAGTTCATTAGCTGTAGGAAGACTACCGTGCATAATGAAGGTATACTCTGCATTGAACCTCCAATTAGTAAAACAATAATTTTTACTTCAGAATCGTAGTGGTCTCAGACTTGAACTATGACTGCTTAAGGAAAATAAAAAGTTGCTGCTTACACATAATTGTCAAGGTGTTGACATGAGCTTTATAGCCAGCACATTAGGTCTTGTGCTATCCCGATTTTAATGAGTGTCTTTTGAGAATGAGCCTAATTCTCATAGGAAGCATCCTACCTCTAGACTCACATAGGTGAATTTGTCGAGAGTGCTCCTGTAATTTAGCACCCCACTCATACGAGCTATAGATTTTCATTAAGAGTTTTTTTAAACGCAACCTCGCCATTATTACATGTTAATGCACTCACCACATAGGCAGGGATAAAAAATAATGCATTTTTCACAACAAGTCATCATGTGATTCATTTTTTCCATAACCTAGTTATAGGATCTCTAGTTCTCAGGTTGAGTTTCCTTACATATGACTCAAGATTCAATAGGTTTCAATCTCATCCCCCTCGATGTGCTCCAGACCTTTTTTCTTACTAAGGCCTTAGTCAATGGATCTGCAAGATTATCACAAGATTTGACATAATCAACATTATTGGTATCATTTATCAAATATGATCTCACATTACTGAGTTTTCTTCTTATAGGTCTGGATTTACCATTATAATAACGTTTTTGAACTCTACCAATTGCAGCGGTGCTATCACAATGAACTAATATAGGAGAAATTAATTTTTCAAAATAAGGTATTTAAAAAAATAAATATCTCAATCAATTCGCTTCCTCACTAACTGAAGCTAAAGCAATTAGTTCAACCCCCATAGTAGAGTTAGCAATTATAGTTTGCTTTTTTTATTTTCAACAAATAGCACCACCACTAAAAGTAAAAATATAACCAGTAGTAGATAAGGAATCACCTGACAAAGTGTTCCAATCTGCATCACAAAAACCTTCAAGTATAGCAAGATATTTTTTATAGAACAAACCGCAATTTTTCGTTCCAACTAAATATCTCATTACTCTCGTTATAGCATGTCAATATTCATTACCTGGCTTGCTAGTATACTTGCTAAGTACTCCTACTACATATGCAATATCAGGCCTAGTGTAATCCTTCACGTATCTCAAACTTCCAATTATGCTAGCATATTCCTTTTATTTTATAACATCATTTTCACTTTCAATGGGAAATAAGTAAACACTAGAGTCAAAAGGAGTAACAACATGCTTGCAATCAAGGATATTATATTTTTTAAAAATTTTCTTAACATAATGTGACTGGTCAAGGAAAATTCCATCACATGTTCTAGTAATTTTTATTTCTAGAATAAAATTAGCCTCACTAAAATCTTTCATCTCAATATGACTTCTAAGAATATTTTTAGTTTCACCAATAACACTCATGTTCGAGTCAAAGATCAATAAATCATTAACATATAAACAAATAATAACATGCGAATTATTTCAAGAATTATGATAGATGCACTTATCACACTCATTTATTTTAAACCCATTATCAATCATGTGGGAATCAAACTTTTAATGACATTTCTTTGGTGCCTGTTTTAAGCCATATAGGAATTTAGTAAGTTTACATAGTTTGCTTTCTTGGTCAGCTTCAACAAAATATTTGGGTTGTTTCATGTAAATCTCCTCATTTAGGTCTCCGTTTAAAAAAGAAATTTTTACATCCATTTGATAAATTTGTAAATTAAAAATTGCTGCAATAGCAACTAAAAGTCTAATGGATGTAATTCTAGTTACCGGAGAAAAAATGTCTAAAAATTCGAGGCCTTCTAGTTGTTTAAAACCTTTAGCCACTAGCCTAGCTTTGTATTTATCAACAAATTCATCCGATTTTAATTTTTTACGTAAGATCCATTTACTTCCAATTATTTTACAAAATCAACTAGCTTCCATGTTTAATTTACTTGGAAATTAGTGATTCCATTTCATTATTTACAGCCTCTTTCCAAAAAATAGCAGCATGTGAGACAAAGTTTCTTTTAAAGTGAGAGGGTCAAATCCAATGTTAAAAATATAATAATCAGGGCCAAAATCTTTTTCTACTCTAACTCGTTTACTTCTTCTTAACTTAAAATCATCATTTTCTTTATTTTTTAAAGTAGAAATTGAAGAACTAGGTAGTGACAAAATATTTTCTTTAGTCCTTAGACCTCCACTATTTTTAGAATCAACGAAAACTTTATTTTGATAAAAAATAGCATCACCAGATTCTATTATCACACTATCTTCAAGATTAAAAAATCTATAGATTGTATTATTTGAAGCATAACAAGAAAAGCACAAGTAGTAACAGTTTTACCTAACTTAGAGATTTTAGGATCCATTAACCTTACATAGGCTAAGCAACCCCAAACTCTTAGATATCCTAAATTTGTCTTATGACCTTTCCACGACTCAAAAGGTGTTAGTTTGGTCTTTTTATGAGGCACATGACTCAACACCTAACAAGCAGTCAAAAGAGTTTCACCCCAAAAACTTAAAGGTGCACTAGACTCAATTAACATGGCATTAGTTAACTCAACCAAAGTTTTATTTTTTCATTCCGCTACGCTGTTAGATGCGGGCGAATAAGGAGGAGTAGTTTTATGAATTATACCCAATGATCTAACAACAGAATTGAACTCATGTAACTCATATTCACGGCCTCTATCACTTCTTATTCTTTTTATTTTTCTACCAAACTGATTTTCAACTTCATGGAGAAAAATTTTGAAGTTCTCAAAAGCATCACTTTTATTTTTCATTAAGTAAACATATATAAAGTTAGAAAAATCATCAATGAAAGTGATAAAATATCTATTCTTTCATGAGTTAAAATTCCTCCAAGTTCACAAATATCAGTATGAACTAATTCTAATAAATCAGTTTTTCTTTCTACTTGAAAATGAGGCTTTTTTGTGATTTTGGCTCTACTACAAGCCTCACATTTTTTAAAATTCTTTTTGATCACTGAAATTAATCCTAAACTACTAATGATTCACACATAACAATCATTTATATAACACAAATGAGCATGCCAAAATTAGTAGAAGCATATAAACAGAAGTAGGTAATTTATTCATTTCAACATTCAACTTGAACATGCCATCACATGCATACCCCTTTCCCATAAAAATATTATTTTTCACAATTACATATTGGTCAGATTCAATAATCTATTTGAAGCCTACTTTATTAAGAAGAAAATTAGACATGAATTTTTTCTCATGCATGGAAGGAGTATAAAGTACATCATTTAAAACTAATATCCTTATAAAAGTAAACCTCAACTCGACATCTCTCATTCCAAGCACTTGAGTTGTGTGAGAATCTCCAAGCATGATGATTTTGGGCTCCTCAAAATTAGTATAATTTTTAAACCAGTCTTTGTCATAACAGACATGACGGTTTGCACCAGAGTCAGTCCACTATTCATCAACATTCTCCATTATGTTTATGTTTGTTATCACCGCCAGAAATGGTTCGTCGGTAACGTTTGCCTGAGGTGTAGGCCCACATTTCTGAAATTTGCAAAATCAAGCAATATGCTCACTCTTTTCATAAACAAAGCATGGTCTTTTTTTTTGTACGTGTTGATTTTTTGTTTGGTTATTTTCACCATTATTGTCCTTGGGATGTCTACCATTTTCTTGAATTGTTTCTTCTTAGGCTTCAAAGTAGTATTTTTGTTAGTTTCAGGGGTAGCATTATTCGAAGTAGTTAAATTTACCTTTGGTGTGATGTTGTTCTCTTCTTTTTGCAAAAGTGCATCTTGGCCCCTTGCTTCTTCTTCCATCTTAGCATTGTTTGGATTCTTCTCAGTTAACACATAAGAAACATTGAGAAGACTTGAGTAGAAAAATACTTTACTCTTCCACCTCTTGGAATGAGTACCATTGAACCAGAATGGCTTGTTAAGATCTCTCATCTTGACATCTGTAGATTTTTCAGTTGTTGCCATTGAATCTCCTTAAAATTGTTGGTGAAAATACAATAAAATTACAACTGAAAAGTTACAAATGAAGAAAAAATAAAGATTATTTTCTTCTTCTTCTTCTTCGGCTGAGGCGCGGATATCTCGCTCTATTTAAGGAGATTAAAGCCCACCGTAGCAAATTATTTCATCGGTTCAGTAGTAATCTTCTTGACTTGTCCCTTCCAGGATACAACAACCATCTCACAAAGACCAACTTAATAACTCTGGACAAGAGTTGAGTTCAAAGCTACACAAAAAGAACACCTCCCTTCAACCACCGAACTCTCTTTTTTACTATTTTTTGTGAACTCTATATCATCTTGTGTGTATCAAAACCATGCAAGACCATCTCTATTTTTAGGTGAAGAACTCTTCCATTCAATGAATAGGAAAAATAAATGGGAAGATAAATAGAATAGAGGTTACAAAGGTTACAAGAGTTACAACACATAAAGAGTAGGATAATGGAGGAATAAAGAATGGAAGTTACATGAAACTTATATCCATATTCCACCACCACTAACTATTGTATTTAGTGGCTCTTAAACCACAAATAAAATGAAAGGTATGGAGGCTGAAAATTGCATCCATGCAACGTGTGTTTTACTGCCAAATAATGGCTTAAGAATGAAAGGTTAATGCTGCATGTATTAAACAAAGAAACGGACCATAATGAAAGCAAAAATAAAACTCCCACTTTGTACCTTGATAAAATGCCATTAAGATCACTAACGGTAGGCAGACCCAATAACATTTAACAATATTAAAATGTTTATCCATCACTGTTTTTTGCCCATGTGACACTAAGAACCTGAATAAATTTTTCTAGAGGCTAATTTGAGAGTTTCCACTTGGTACATTGGGGGTAATATAAAAGCCACACTTGAAATATATTTTCAGTACCTTCGGACATTACTCAAGTTTAGGGAGCAACGACATCTTGACATAGAAGATTTGAAAGCACTTACTGAAAAATTCTTTATTCATATCTCCAATTCCTTAATTTGTGTTTGAACATTTAGCAGCGGAATTGTTAATTTTATTTGGATATTGTACTTACAGATTCAGCGTTAGGATTTTGATTATTATCTTGTGCTTTTGTATTAACTAAAAGCTTGCTATTTATTAATGAATGACTTTTTGTATAATTAATCTTATGCATTTATTAATTTTTTTAAGGGATTAACTTACCCTCGAGCATCTCATATTAGCTCTAACCAAATAGAGAAAGAACATTTGAATTGAGTTAAAATCCATTAGCGCAGTTTGAGACTTTAAACTCATTAAATAAATTTAACCTAGAGATAGCAATAACCTTAGGGTCTGTTGGAAAGTCACTTGGCAATTAAAATTGGTGTAATTACTAAGATGTAATTGGGTGAAAGTCGTTTTCACCTCTCAATTTTGCTTTAAAAATCAAACTTTTCCCTCAACATTAAACAATAATCATATTCCCCCCTTTATCCTATGCATTGTCTATTTTAGCCTTGTAATTTTAATCATATGTTTATTTAATACTTTTTTGTATTATATATATAATATATATTTTTTAATAACATAGGTATTTATAACATTTTATTTAACTTTATTAATATTATAAGTCAATAATATTTTTGTAAATTTATCACAAAATTTAATTTTATTTTTTAAGATCGTTATTTCAATATTATATGTATTAAAGAGTCATTTGGTATGACGTATAATTATAATAATTCGGCGATAAAATTCATAATTATTTTATCCTGCGTTTAGTTAGATGTATTAGTTAGTCATATTAGTTAGTCTCGACATTATTTATCCCATCATTTATACCACGGTGATGGGATAAGTTATCACATTTATGTCCCGATACAATTTATTTTGAAATAACTAATCCTATAATAACTTGTTCCCAACCATGTTCCCCCATGTGTGCGTGTATATATATATATATATATATATATATATATATGTACATGCGTGCAATGGAGAATCTAGAATTTTTCTTTAGGGGGTTCGAAATTTCATTGTGGCAGCAAACAGTGAGTTGATTAAAAAAGACAATAGTCTGCGGGCCCCAGCAAGATCGAACCCGTGACGTGGGCCTTAAGTATGGAGCCTAAGAAGTCCAGTCAATGCCACTAAGCTATCTAATAGTCTTATTTCAAGTGGTTTAAATTTAATATATGTACATAAATATAGATTCTCTACTTTATATATACAACGTACCTTTTTGTCAAGGGGTTCGGGTGAAACCCCTGGCAACCACGTGAGTCCGCCCCTGCATTCATGTGTGTATATATTTGTGTTTCACCAATATCTTACTACATCCATTTCATATTACTTGACTTTTGCTGACATGACACAACCCTTAAGAAAAATTTATTTAGATGTGTATTTTACTAACACTCTAAAATTTTAAATATGTCTATATTACTAAATTATGTAGTTATTTAATACTAAGGGTACAAAAAAATATAATATAATTCTCTTGAGTTCATAAATTGGACAAGTAAATTAAAACAACTATTTTTAGTATAAGGGTCAAGTAATATGAAACGATATTATTTATTGCCTGTATAAATAAATGAGTTGTGATTGTCATTTAATAGAGTGTTACATAAATTATAATTTATCTAGTAAAATATAATTTTTAAAAATTTGCCCTTATTTTATTAATTATTTTGTATTTTTTGCATTGAAATATGTTTATAAAGTTAATATTACTTATTATTTTCACTTGTAAAATAAATATTAGATTTTGATTATTATTAACAAAACTAATTTCCTTATTATGCGAATTTACTTCATTATAGATCATCATTAGCTGATATACTTAATTAGTATTTCTCACTTTTTTATCCAAAAGATAATGTACGTGTTTTTATGAAAAAAAATTGTTACATGAATTTTAAAAAATGAAAATGTGATGATTTTAAAAAAGTAAAGAAAAACTGATGATGAAAGGATATAACAGTTATTTTAAAATTTTAATTAGGTTAAAGGGACAGAGTATGAGTATTGTTCAAAGTTGAGAGGGGAGTTCGATTTTTAAAGCAAAGATGGGAAGGAAATGATGATTTTCACCCCCTAGTAATTATACAATCTAGTAATTACGATGACCTGTCTTTTTGCCATAAGTAATTACAAGTGTACTGTTTGATTGTACGAGTGTAATCATATGGTTCTATTAAATTTTTAAAAATAAAAGTTAATTATTAGACTTAAAAATTAATATTAGACAAATAAGGGTTTTTATAAATAATATTAAATTAAAATTAGATATATATATTTCCTTTTAAAAATATATTAATTAATAAACATATGTTCTTTACCAGTATTATAAAAAATGATTTATATTTTTTAGATTAGTATATTTTAATTAAATTAATCACAAAAATAAAAAAAATAATTTCTAAAAACATCATGAAATACATATTTGACAAAAGATTAATATTATAAATAAAATGTCATAAAATTATTAAAAGATTTGACAAAATATAATCTATCAATTCTAACTAAAAAATAAATGGCTTGCAATATGAAATATCAAGTCAATACTGCTAAAACAAATAAATTGAAATTGAAACTATAACATAAGTTCAAATTCAAAACAAAAAAGTTAACATAAACTCTTATACCAAATTTCAACGTGACATACACAAATATGATTAAAAAAAGGAAAAACGTAAGTCTATAACCTTATTAAACAACGAATTCTACTTTAAAAAATTATGCTAAATGAAAATAATAAATAAAAAATAGATAATGCAAATAATTACGTGAAATTACATGAAGTAAGGTTGGGAATGAGAAGTAAGAAAATAAATTTAAGAAAAATATTAAATAATAAAATAAAAGAATTAGAGTAAAAGAAATTAAAAATAAATTAAATGAAAAAAAATAAAAATAAAAGGAAGAAATTTAAAAGATTCAGCTTTTAATTATACCATGAAATTACCAATTATTCATATCTCCCTAAAAAATTAAAGTATAATCATCACCTATTAATTACACTCAATTTTCTTTTGATCAAGTAATTACCTAACCAATCGAACATAACAAACAATATAATTATACATAATTACATCAAATCTAATCTCCGTAGTAACTTTCCAAACAGGCCCTTGTTGGAGCCCAAATTGAAATGCAATTAATTGATAGCTCAAACCTCATAGTTCAATTCAAGAAAAATTAACTTGGATAAATCCGCTAAATAGGCAAGAGAAACTAATTAAGATTTCAAATCTAAGTATTTGGCACATGATTGATTAGTAGTCAATAATTCTATACAATGGATCATTTCTAATGTTCGGTGATTTCTATTTTTCAAATTTCTTGATTTTTCCTACTTTTGAAAGTCATTGCTTATTTTTTTGGTTTTCTAATTATTTTTTTAGGAAAAAAGGTCAAATTTATTTCTTTACTTTAAATAATTGGCTAAGTATATTCTTTATCATATTTTGAGATCAAATTTATTCTTGTTATCATATTTTGGGGTCAAATTTATCCTTCTATTTTGAAAATTAGTTAAATATATCTTTCGTCTTACTTTGGGATCAAATTTACCCTTGATGTCATACTTTAGAGTCAAATTT
This sequence comes from Capsicum annuum, assembly GCF_002878395.1. Classification (NCBI taxonomy): domain Eukaryota; kingdom Viridiplantae; phylum Streptophyta; class Magnoliopsida; order Solanales; family Solanaceae; genus Capsicum; species Capsicum annuum. The sequence continues at coordinate 73,996,246 of NC_061118.1, read as the reverse complement.
ACCCTCGCTGTTAAAAAAAATTTCACACATAGCCTTCTTTTAACAGAAAAACCTCAATCAATGTTAAATGACTCATTTTTAAAAAAAAAAAAAAAAAAACACTCTAATTTATCCTGTCCGATCCAACCCATAAATATACACAAATAAATATAACTCTAACTCAGAACTTAATTGAATTTCTTCAATAAATAGATATACTTCTCAACGTGCAGCATAGTGGTTGTTTATAAATGAACAAAAAGTAAAATAAAATAGATAACGCCGAATCATGAAACTGGATAAAATATCTATTTCAAACCCTGTTCATGTTTTAGTTATGTTTAAATTTCAAAATTTAATATGCAATTCTATGTGCATTTAGATTCTAAAATCAGTGGATAAATTTTCTAAGTGTTGATCCAAATTGCATATAAAGACAAAAGAATGAAGAGATGTCACGATTTTTACATAATGTGACCTTTAACTCAATCATACAAACCCTAGTTTGTTGTATTTAACCGCTAAGTGTCTATCTTTCATGAGCTTTACATGGATGTAATCTATAAACTAAGGTAGGGATATATTTCTTTGTATTTATACTGATGTAAATTCATTTTTCATGAGCTATGCACTGATAAATATCATAAACTAAAGGGGTTATATTTGTCTAAATCTTCTCGAGCCGAATCAAACAAGTTAGATTAGAGTGCATTTTTAAAAAAATAAATAATAAAACATTTAACATTGATTTGAATTCTTTATTAAAACAACGGTATATGTAAAAAAAACTCTTTACCAACAATTGTAAATTTAACCCCCAAAGTATAACAAATGATATATTTAATCAATTTTTCAAAGTACAAAAGTAAATTCAACCCCCAAAATATAATAAAAGATATATTGAATCAATTTTTCATTGTAGAGGAGTTAATTCAACCCTTGAGGATTTGGGAAAACGAAGAAAAAAAATCAAAGGGTGAACCTTTGATGGTATTTGAAACTAAAAGGTGCGCCCCATGTAGTTGCACAAATTGATTCCTTGAAATATATCTTGCTATAGTCAACTTCAAACGTGAATAACTTCTAGATCCAGAAATAGTTTTGAGCTCAAAACCCACTCCCTGATTTTTCTCTTTTCTTAGTTTTAAAATAAAAAATCAGTTATTAAAAACTAAACTTGGATGAATTAGCAAAAGTTTCTAACTAGCTCAATAGCACTACATATCATTTCCCCAGGAGAATCGACCCCAACTCAATAGGGCCAACTATATTATTAGAACTGCTACACTTGCTCATTTGAGGAGTGAATTTAGACGTCATCACATACAATACTACGAAGTTATTCTTTCGCTTCAATGTCAGCATCCTACAAAGTAATAATATGTCTACAATATTTCCTGCAGAATAGATGGCAAAATGGGTAGAGCTCTTTTTCCTTGCTATAAATCACATGGATCCTGCAAAGTGCAGAACCAGCTACTTTCCAAGCAAAACCACATTTTTCTATGTTGTATGTGGTCCTCGCATGGTCATATGTTACATGATATATTGCAAGCGCCTCGTTGAAAATGTCTTCGGATTTTCTTACAGTTTGTTCAAACTCCACAGCACCATAGAGCAACTGCATTGCAAGAAAATCAAATCCATTTCTAGGGAAGGAGAGATTTATGCAGATCTTATCCCTACCTTTGTGTGGTAGAGAGGTTTCCAAGAGACGCTCGAATTAAAAGAGAAGTTATTTATAGAAGGGTTGCAAGATGAGAAAATGACAACAAAATATCAAGATACAAAGAAAAATGAAGAAAGACCGTAGAAGAATAAGAACTAACCTTCTTGTACTTCTTTATAACTTCATTGCAAGAGGTGATTCTATGTTCCGAACCTGAATTCATGGCCCTTGTCATATCCTTTTTGTACTCTTCGTATCTTCCTCTCCACAATTCCATGCATGTTGGAGGGCTTTCAACCTCAAAGCAAGGCAGTTTATAGATCTCTACACACAACAAAGAAGTAAAACAATGATCACAGAACTGCTAGTGATTCACTTGTTAGTTCTTATCAAATATTAAATAATATAACCTCATCCATCAATTTATTTGTTAGCTTGTGTTTCATGAAGCACAAAGAGAACACAAACTATAAAGTCTCCCAGAAAGATAAGCCCAAACAACCATGCAACAATGGAGCTTCTTAAACTATAAAAAACGATTGGATACTATGCATGCAACAGGGGAGCTTTAACCTGTTACACATAAATCTTCATCTGGATATGAGTCAACGTGATCATAAATCTGATCCAGAATAGAAGTCGAATGATAGCTGAAGGGGTTCCCCTTTTCCATATAGTGCGGGAACTTGTTTGCCTTCAGATCACGAGGGATGCTAACCTGTCTTGCCAGAATAACATGCATTGTGTTATTAACTCTGCATTCAAGCTGAAAGGAAGGTTGGCGGCTAGTAATAGTGTTCGTTTAAACATAAACATTATGAGGTATCATAATAGAAGAGTTAGAGAAACAGATAAATAAATACAGGCACCAAGTCGAGGGCAGAATTAAGTTAAAACTAACCTTCTTCCCGCTTTTAGGTGCATCTAATGCATCATAGTAGATATCAATCAGGTGAAGCATCTTTCCTTTCAAGCTATGCATCCCATCCACCTCATCACCTCGCAACATCAGAAGACGATCCATAAATGCCAGCCAGCTATCAGCTGCCATAGACATATTGGCACAAAAACAGAAGAAAGAGACTACATCAGGAAATAGGACGAAGAAAGGCTATAAACAAATTTGAACAAGTAATAAATGAACGTGTTAGCTACGAAGTATCACTAAAACAAGACTATTAAAATATTCAAATTCAACCAGAATTTTGTGTTAAAGGATGAGCAATTGACAATAACATTGCATGCTCAGCAGGCCATCTAGGAGGTAGTATTACTGGTCTTGTACTTCTCTCAGTTCCCATTATCGACCACCTAGATAGTTTCTCCAATCCCAGAGAATATATCTAGAAAAAATGTCAGCTCGCTGAACGTCAAAACCCATTCCTTTTCCTGTCAAAGCATTGCTCTGAAGCAGATGACATGTCAAAAGTATTCCAGAAATAACGATGGTGTTTAGATTGCTTAACTTTTTGAATAAATACCAGAATGATATATGTAAACTTATAAGCATACCCTTCAGCTTTTGCTTCCAGAAATTGCCTAAAAAGCTCATATTCCAATTCATCAACTGAAAATTCACTTGGCTTCTTGCTGACTGCCTTAGGAGTTGAGTGCATGCGAGTCCATGGTTTACTACTTGTATAAGAATCTACTAGCTGAAACGTAAAAACCAAATATTGTAAAACCATATTCCTCCAAGACAGGTAGTCAGAAATTCTTCTAAACAACCAGTACCCAGCATGAAATAAATATAAGTGGTAAGAAATGAATCTTGAGCCTAACTCAACCCCAAAAGCTAGCTCACGCAGGGTGGATCGCCCAAGATTGTATAAAGAGACCCATTTTTCATCTCCAACGACCAACCGATATAATCTAACACCCTTTGACATCCAGGAATGGACATCTAGCAGGTGAACATATAGCATGGGGACCCAGCATCGGATAAACCAAAGAAATTGAGATAAACCTTGATTCTGATACCATGATAAGAAAATGGACCTTGGGTATCATTATAAGAAAATGGACCTTGGGCGTAACTCAACCCCAAAAATGAGCTCATGCGATGAAGATTGCCTAAGACAATAAAAAGAGACCAAATTGCACCTCCCACAGGCCACACCAATGTGGGACTCAACATGTGCCCCACCGCCATGCCCAGGATTAGATATCTAGAGCAGAGACAATACAATATGGGAGCTCAACATCTAGTAAACCAGGAACTGGGAAGGGCCTGATTCTAATATCATCATAAAAAATGGACACTGGACATAACCTAACCAAAAAGCTACCTCATGATCGCCAAGACCATAAAAGGAAACCCATTTTTGAATTCCAGACAATGTGGGATTTAACAATAAGTAAGCTCCCTTCCTTCCAGAAAGTAACTCTGAGAAACGCGAACTGATATCACCATCAAAGTCACCGTTGGCAATCTCAGTAGCAGCTGACCTTGGACCTTTAGTGAAACAAAATATACCATATTTGGCATCACCAACAATATCTACAAGCTCTTCCACATATCGCGCTTTCATCGCATGTACATCTCCAAAGTGAAGACCAGGATTTCTATAGACCAAAACACGCCCAGATACTTGGCCATTATCTCTGCATTTCCGGTGCACAATTGAAAAAGGGATCAGAAGCTGAGATATTCTCCATAAAATGAGAATATCAAAATAAGCATATAAGATCAGAATCTAAACTATCTATCTTGTTTCAAAGCTTAAATTCTCTTTGGAAGAAAACCTTAGCTTAATGAAAGTTCAAAACAATGGTAAATGTCATTTTCAGCATCTCTCCTCAGTCATCATTGTTAAACTTACAAAAATAAAGAATTTAAGTTGCTACACGTTATGCCAAAAAGATAGTGTTTGAAAGATGGAGGCAGACAGTATAAGTACGAACACCACTTCCCCAAATTGTAAACATCCGTACAGTTGCCATTGGCAGGTACATTTCATTCTCTGTCAAACACAGAATATAAAAACATATAGAAGCTCCAAACGCCTGTACAGAGAATGATTTTCAGTCTACTTATGGAATAACAGAGACTTCATTGCTTTCCAGTACACCAGTGGGATCAGCTGTTCACATAAGATAAAAACTGTCACAAAGAGGAAGTTTTCCTCCTCTAAGCTTAGTTCTTTCAAGCTTTGCAAGCCTAGACAAGCGAGCATGAAGATGAGGTTCATTGAGGTATGCCAGACGATATTATCCTTGCTGCTAGACAATCATCATCCATTTCTCTATAGTTGATAGCAACTATTTGAAGAGTTGAAGAAATGACTAAGCAAAAAGGTTCTGACAGACACATATTAAATGAGAGATAGTAACAGAAATAGTTGGACACTCATTCATCCCTACCTTCCTATGACTGAGGGAGTAACACCATATTACAACAAAAGAACAGTGAAGAATATAAATTGGAAGTATGGGTGATTCCATGGTTATGTTACAAGACTTGTCAAAATAAGAAGATCAACGCAATAGGAGTATCTGATTCTGCTATTACCTTTTAGAGCTCCACGTTTCTTCAAGTACACTTGTTTCGTCTCTTCCAGAGCACTTTCCAAAATCTCCATAAAGAATTCTTTCTGGACTCCTCCGTAGGCCAGCAGAGATATTAAATTCTTGGACAGGTATGCTTTATTTGGTCTATGACTTAAAGAGAGAAAACCTAAGAATTAGGGAGTGAAATGCACGTAGAATGTCAATGTTAAGCAATGAGTAAAAATACCAAAATTCCTCTTTAAGTTTAGCACACATCTTGCCCTGAGGCACTAAAAATTAACAACAAGAGTGTCATTTTCAACTTTGTTCCCGTGAAAGGAATTTACTAAGAAGCCATGTAACCTCTAGAAGGTTAGTACAGATGCATCCCTACCAATTCATATGACTGTACCAGACATTACCAATTCAAAAGACTACCAGACATTACCAATTCATAAGACTCTACCAGACATTGCTCATAACTCATAAGACCAGCGAACCTAGGCTCTGATACCACTTTGTGGTAATTTAACTAACCTAAATTGTACAACCATCGGTAACTACTTAACCTCTTATTATCAAGTATCAACAAGGTATGGCGAGGGGACCTGATTAGGCTCTTTGAACCTACGATTCTCAGAAAACCGATGATCTCGAAGTTTCACGAAACCTGATCAGAGTAGACTGGTTAGGGCACTTAAGGCTGCTTATGTTTTGTATATATGGAGTCAACACTTACATCTAGGAGAAGAAACCACATTTATGGTTCACGAACACCCCCACCTCACCTCCCTATCCCCAAAAAGCAAAACTAACCAGAGGTGAAACATGCTTTGGGGCTTCTGTTTCTATTGATATAATTGAAATTGGAATGTCTGTCGTGCAGAGTAGCAATGGCAAATGAGCAAGTCTGGATGATTTAGGCGGGTCAAGAAGGGTTTAACCAATAATTGGGCAAGTCAGTAACTCGGTCAAAGGTTACTTGGGCTGAATCGAAGAATGGGCTAAATAGTGGGTCACATATTCCAACCCTTGTGGCTATATAACATACAAAAAAAGTTTTAAAAAATTGAAAAGATTTCTCATGGTTCAATTTGGTTTACATATCCACCCAACTTTTAGGTGGGCTGAATTAGACGAGTCAAAATGGACTAAGTTAATAATAGGGGGGGTGCGTGAAACACCTGATAATGCGAACTAAGTTTTGACTCGGATCTAGTTTGAGGTACATGAATAGTTAGGGGGATAAAAGAAGAAACAAATCATATGTGGGCATCAATATCACAACCGCCGCACACTGGTCTAGGAGTCCCCCATAGCAGTAACTTTGGAAAGAATATCCAACAAAAAATAAACTTTCAAGAAAAATGGACTACCATGGGGTAGCTAGCTAGGCACCCCGTTTTGTAGATAGTGCAAAAACACGCCGGATTTTGCTTATTCATCATTTAAGAGTCATATATGTTCTAGACCCATTTTTTGACAATATTTGGACGAATTAAATTCCTCTCCTCCCCTCAACCTCTAACAACAAGGGTTTCAAGGAAAACCACAAACCAAGGTTCAAGAACGATTACAGAAGATTCTTCTTTAAACTATTAGTCTCCTTTTTGTAGCTAGGAGCAAATAAAGTATATAAGGCTAACTGTAAGCCTGGAAGCATCATTGTTCTTTCTCTCCATCCCCCACTGAGTGGTAGATCTATGATTTTTATTAAAAGAGTTTGAAAAAAATAAAATTATAATGCATAAAATTTAAATTTGAAATCGGATCAAGGTGCTCCCCTCAACCTCTAACAACAAGGGTTTCAAGGAAAACCACAAATCAAGGTTCAAGAACGATTACAGAAGATTCTTCTTTAAACTATTAATCTCCTTTTTGTAGCTAGGAGCAAATAAGGTATATAAGGCTAACTCTAAGCGTGCAAGCATCATTGTTCTTTCTCTCCATCCCCCACTGAGTGGTAAATCTATGATTTTTATTAAAAGAGTTTGAAAAGAATAAAATTATAATGCATAAAATTTAAATTTGAAATCGGATCAAGGTGCTCCACCTCTCCACCACACTATCAAGCTACGCTCGAATAGGCTATGTATCCATGAATTTCCTTTCGTGATCCGATTAAGGCAATCCTATGTTTTGTTGGTAATCGAAAGAAATGATCGCTTTGGAGAATCTATTAAACCAAGCTCTAGTTAATTAATTCACTCCATACAAGTTGTTCTTCAATCTTAGCCTCAAAAGATACTCTTCCCAAATCCAGGGAGAGTTGAAAAAAATATTTTTTGGGGGGCAAGTAAAGAGAAGGAGAAATAACGAATTAGGAGTTCACGTTTTTATATTCAGAGAGAGCGGGAATCAGGTTATGGATGTATTGACACGACATATTCAAGGGGAGGTGCCTTGGTGTATGTTATCTGTTGATGATGTAGTGCTTAATGACAAGCCGGCAGAGGAGTTAATGATAAGTTGGAGGTTTGGAGATACCCTAGAGTCTATAGGGCTTAGTTGAGCAGCACCAAGACAGAGTATTTGGAGAGTAAGTTTAGTGATTTGATGCATGAGGCTAACATGGTATTGAATCTGGATTCTCAAGCCATTCAAAAGAGAGAAAGTTTCAAGTGTATTGGGTCTATGATTTAGGGGAATGGAGAGATTGACGAGGATGTCATGCACTATATCGGTGCAGGGTGGTTGAAATAGAGGCTCGCTTCGAGAGTCTTGTGTGATAAAAGGTGTCTCCTAAGCTTAAAGGTAGATTCAACAGAATGTCAGTCCGACCAGCTATGTTGTATGGAGAGGAGCGTTGGCCTGTTAAGAACTCCCACAACCAAAAGTTGAAGATGGCGGAGATGGGGATGTTAAGATAGATGTACGGACTTACTAAAAGGAATAGGGTTAGAAATGAGATTATTCGAAAGAAGGTGGGAGTGGCTTCGATGGAAGACAAACAAGATGAAGGACGTGAGATTGAGATAGTTTGGGCATGTGATGAGGCGATGCATGAACGCCCCAGTACGAAGGTGTGAGGCTCGCTATGTATAATTTCAGACGGGATAGAGGTAGGCCGAAAAAATATTGGAGTGAAGTAATTAGGCATGACATGGAGCAGTTACAGCTTAAAGTGACATGACCCTTAATAGGAAGGTGTGGAGGACACAAATTAGGGTAGAGGGTTAGTGGGTAGAAGTGTGTCCTTACTAGTAAGGAGGAGTGCTTTGTTTGTCGATGTACCTATAATCATAGTGTTATGCACGTGGCTTGTAGTTTCTTATTCATGTTGTTTAGCTGATGTTTGTCTTTTCGAATAGATAGTTCATAGTATTAGACTGTGGGCGTCTTGTTTCTTTTATTATCTAGTGGAGTGTTACCTCATTTTGTTGTTTATTTTACGTTTGCTGCTTGTTAAATTGTTATTTGTCATGAACCGCGGGTCTATCGAGAACAGCCTCTCTACTTCATCTGAAGTAGTGGTATGGACTGCGTACACTTTACCCTCCTCAAACCCTACTTGGTGGGAATACATTGGGTATGTTGTTGTAGAGAGCGGGAATCAGAAGGGGGGGAGATCAAGTGAAAGATAATCATTACATGGTTGCACCCCGTTGAGCTACCTCTATTGAATTATTTTAATATATAAAACATACAGACATACAACACACTCAAATAAAAAAACAAGAGAAGTAAATTGGGAAAATTATTGAATGGGGAAGCATAATATTTTCTAAGATAATTTTAGGATCAACTTTCAGAGGGTTTTTTAATAAGGGAACTTGAGTTAATGAAGATCAACGCTGAATGGAGGATTTTTAAATGGTCAAGGCAAAATTAAAGTTTACATAGAGGAATATGACACTCTTATGCAAAATATAATAGTCAGCGACGTATCCAAAAGATAACAACTTTTACAGTTTCCAAATACAAAACATATCTTTTGGAACTACTTCGCAACAAGTATTATACTCAATTTTCAATTGTCAGGAGATAAAGAGGATACCTGATTGAAGATAAAGAGCATACCTGATTGAAACTATCTCCAATGAGTTAAAAGTTGGTATAATTGAAATTGAGGCAATTATTGAAGACTAAATAGCAACACAAAAAACAAGTAAAGAGGGGATAAAGTTTTCACATAACAATATCAAAAAGGTGCCAGGGATTTTTATTTTAGCTGGCATGTTAAAGTTCCAACACAAAGAACACTATATATATATATATCGAAGATGGAATTGCAATAGAAAATGAACAAGTCAAATGTGATTCTTCAATTAAACAACGTAAACTACGTGAACTGCTTTGAAGGATAAGCTTCTAGCTAGAGGACAACTAGATGAAGAACTAATAGGGCTCGCTGTAGCTTCTCTAGAAGTATTATTTAAACTAGTGCTGTCAAAAGACTATCAAAAGTACTCCTTTTGAAAGACTGCCTGAAAACTTCTAAACACAACGCCGACCTATTTTTAATTAGCCAGCAAAATGGGTTATACAAAAAAAGAAATAATAATAATAAGAAGAAGAAGAAGAAGAAACAAAATACTCCATGAAGAATCAACTGCATGTATATTCTGCAGTAACTTTATTCCCATTTTACAGAATGAACTTTTAAGTGGAAGTCTATTAGTTCTTTTATTTCCTTTTTCTAATAACTGAGTAAACCCGAGGACCACTAGCACATGGTTCAGAACTTGATGGATAATGAGCCCTCCCGTTTCCAGTTAAATTAGTTTAATTTGATCCTGAATAAATAATCTTTTGAAGTGGAGCCTAAATTTTAGGCCTTAAGACAAATTGAATAACTCCTAATTTGATTGGGCTCAAAAGTGTAGTTATTAACACAAAGTTTACAACCTAAAATCAATATAAAACATTTTCTTCCAAACGCATACAATTCCTGATAAAGCACTTAATATCTTTAGCATAATGCACTCCCAAAGTGGTGTTAGTAATGAAATTAAATGGTGAAAATGTTAAATCATCTATTCTGATAAATGCAGAAACTGCACAGATAAATACATGGTCAAAGTATTCAAAAGAAAATAGCAGCATCAAATGATTTTTTTTTTTTGAAAAAAAACAACTCAATAGAAGTCGAAACATACCACATATAGTCCAATTGGTGATAGGCCAGAACACATGCAGTTGCACAACTGTGTGGCTAATTACCAACCCATATCATTCTTCAATAGTTTATTACTTCATGGTTCAATAATAGATTTATAATCTTCCATGATAAATTCTGAGTTTTTGATCATTAACCAATAATAAAATACAGCTATGCTAGTTACTCAAAAAAATACACCGATGCTACCTTTTCAATCAAATGCTACTCTTAAGAGATGGTGGAAAGTTTAAAGTAAGACAACCTCTCATTAAAACTTTCTTGGACATCTTTTCAAGTATAATTTCCTCCTTCTTTAAGATTGCTTTTTAGATTTTGGAATTAGTTTAAACTTGATGCCACGAGGAAATAAGAGTAAAATAGAGAAGAGTTTGTGGTACATCAATCAGGTTTTCCTCTTTTCCTCTGATTCTTCAAACAAATGAAATACTCAAAGGCAAAGGCATACATGGGAATCTTCCTATACCAAACACCCTTCGTTTTATTGCTGCAGGATCTAGGACTTATTGTGATACGGGTAGCCCGATGCACTAAAGCTCCCGTTTTGCACAGGGTCCAGAGAACGGCCCGACCACAAGGATCTATTGTATGCGTCAGAGACTGTTTCCAAGGTTTGAACCCGTGACCTCTCGGTCACATGACAACAACTTTACCCGTTACTCCAAGACACTCCTTCCTAGGACTTGTGTGATATGAAAAAGTTAAAAAGAAAAAAGACCGGATATAGGATTAAAACATGTTAGCGGAAACGTGACATAAAGAACAAGACAAAGACACAAGATTTAATGTGGTTCCAATCCAAATGATCCTACGTCCACCGGAGAACAACCGTCTTTATATTACTAACAAAGAAAGGGGAACAAAGAAAGGGAAGCGATCATAATTATACGTAAGAAAATTGCTCTCTCAACTCTCTACTGTTGCAATAGATAACTATGAATTTTGGAATGGTTTTACAATGAAGAATGTTCATCTTTTATAAATGACAAAACTTGGGCACCAAGTAACAAAACTTGGCCTCTAAACACAATAAGAAAAGAAAAATAAATACAAAATTTGTCCTCCAAAAATTTTTACTTGCTCTCCAAGTTTACTTCCTAGCCAAGTAATTTTGACACATGGAATTTCCTTCCACGTGGATTAGACCCCACAAAAAAACAAAACCAACTCTTTCAATCTCCATCTTGGTTTGCGTTTTCGAGCATGCATATGAACTCCGATCAAAACTTCTACGCTTACTGGCAACCCATTGTAAGAAACAAGAAGAATTAATAGTTTGCTGACAAACTAGCTCCACCTAGCAGTAGTTCTCTAAAAGTTGCATCAGTTGATGCGTACTCCAGCCAAGTCATTGCAGTGTGCAAAATTGGCGAGCGGGACTATCTTGGTCAACATGTCTACAGTGTTATCGTCTGTGACAACCTTCATGACCTTGATAGTCCCCCCTCAACAACATCACGAATGAAATGGAATCTGACATCAATGTGTTTGGTGTGCTCATGAAATCTTTGATTTTTAATCAAATGAATAGCACTTTGACTATCACATTTTAGATTTGATTCCACCAAACCTTTCAACCAGATAGCTTCTTCCACCAAACCTATCAACCAAATAGCTTCTTTCACTGCCTCTGTTGCTGCCATATATTTCGTCTCTGTTGTAGACAAGCGACAATCGACAATTTGGACGTGTGCATACCATAGCATATATAATGCTACCAACTGCGCTAGAATAAGGAACTTTTGACGTGTGTTGCACCTCATCCGCAGACTGAGGCATTTGTAACTTTGAATGTGTAGAATAAAGAGTTAACGATGTACTTACAGGCTTGCTCATATGCAAATTGAATCTCTCAAGAACTTTTTCGATATACCTCTTCCGAGAAAGATGTACAACGCCATCTCCTCTTGAAATCTCCATTCCAAGGATTTTCTTTACAGCTCCCAAATCCATCATGTCAAATTCCTTGCTCAACAGTTTCTTCAAAGCATTTATCTCTGTGATGATGTTAGCAACAATAAGCATATCATCAACATACATCAGTAAATAAATCATCGAGTTACCAGACATCTTCTTGTGATACACATAGATGCCAAATGCACTCCTTGAGAATCCATGTGTAGTCATGAATGCATCAAGCCTATTGAACCATTGTCTAGGGAATTGCTTCAAACCATAAAAAGACTTCTTTAATTGGCATACATGATCTACATTTACCTCAGCTAGGAAACCTTTAGGATGATACCTATAAATTGTCTCTTCAAGAGCACCATGTATGAAAGCAGCTTTGACATCAAGTTGTTGAAGCTCCAAGTCAAATTATGCAACCAATGCTAATAGCACGTGAATTGAGCTTTGTTTCACGACTAAGAGAAAATCTCATTGTAGTCAATTCCCTACTTCTGACTTAAACCCTTTGCAACCAATCTCGCCTTGAACCTAGCATTTTCCACTTCTAGAATTCACTCTTTATTTCTGTAGATCCATTTGCATCCAACTGTCCTCTTTCCCTTTGGCCTTTCAACTAAGAGTCATGTTTGATTCTTGTAGAGAAACTCAAACTCTTCCGTCATGGTTAACCACCATTGTCCAGCATCCATGCAAGAAGTTGCTTCAACATGCGAAGAGGGCTCAAGATCCTTAATCTCTTCTTCTGCAGCTACGAACGCATATGCAATCAGATTTGCTTTCTCTATAAAGCGTTTTGGTTTTCGTATCTGCCTTTTGTCCCTTCCCTTCGCAATTGTGTATGGTTCATTGACAACAAGTTCTTCAAGATTGCATCTTTTGACTCATCAACTTGAATCTCTTGATACTTCACCTTGGTAAGCTCCACCGGACACTGGTAGCTCCACTTGCTCATAGTTCTCGTTTCCTAATAACTCCAAAGAAAATTTACGAGGATCAAGTATAGAGGACTCGTCAAAGATAACGTCTCTCCTAACTACAAATTTAAGCAAACACTTACTTCATCCACATACCCTACAAATATGGCCTTCCTAGCACGGTAGTTAGAGGGTTCACCTGACCACACCTTATTCGGAGTCTTAAAGGCAATCGTTGACACTTTGGACATTTTGGCTTGTAGGAACACAAGACTTTTCAAGAAGAGTTCTGTTCATTCTCTCGGCAACTCCATTCTGTTGTGGTGTGTGCTTGATCGTCTTATGTCTTGAGATTCCATGAACCTTGCAGAAATCACTAAACTCTTCACTGCAAAACTCCAAATCATTGTTTATGCGAAAATACTTGATTTTCTACTCCAAATTAATTCTCAACCAATACCTTCCACCCTTTTAGATGCTTCAAAAGCATCACTTTTTGCCTTCAAGAAATGCACCAAAACCTTTCGTGAAAAATCATCAATAAATGAGAGAAGATACCTCTTTCCACCCTTGGATGTAACTTTAGAGGGACCCCATAAATCTGAATGGAGGTAGTCTAGCACCCCTTCGTCTTATGCTTGCAGTGCTGAAGCTGACCTTTTTCTGCTTCCTTAGGACGCAGTGCTCAAAAAATTCAAGTGTGTAGATCTTCTCACCATTCAAAAAGGTTTGGTTTCACAGCATCTCCAATCCCTGGGCGCTAATATGGCCCAGTTTCATATGTCATAATCTTGCCTTATCATCAATTGATAATTGCACTGTAGATGCATTAACAGAGCCAACAATAGTGCTTCCTACCAGTGTGTAGAGGCCATCCTTCAGCTTGGCCTTTAGCATGACTGAAGAACCTTTAGTCACCTTCATAGTTCCTCTTTCACTCATGTACTTGTAGTTTTGTTTGTCTAGAGTATACTTAGGGAGATCAAATTCTTCTTCGAATCATGAACCTGACAGACTTCTGTAGTAGTCCTCACGATTCCTATCATGGCAGCAAACCTGAACTAAGCCAATGTCAACTATTTTACAAGTTGCATTATTGCCCATTACCACGTCCCTCCACTTTTCTCATAGTTTTTAAACCAATCTCTTCGGAATGTTACATGCAGAGTACAACCAGAGGCTAGCACCCATTTGTCGCCAGACTCCACTATTGCATGATGTTGTAAGTACATATTCATTATCGAATCATGCACCTATTCAACAATTAGTGCACTCGCCTTTTCTTTGGACTTTGACATTGGGCAATCTTATTCAAAGTGCCCCTTCTTGTGACAACCCCAACACTCCACATTCTTCTTGTTCACATGAGACTTCGATCTGTGTTTAGATTTGCTTCTTCCATGTTGGCTAGTACAGTCTCTCACAAAAAATACACTAGTTTCATCATCTTTGTCTCCTTCAAAATGCCTACGCACTCGCACTTTCTCAATAGTGATGAGACTCCTTGTTATACATCATTGAATTCTCAATATCACAATATTTTGAAGTCAATGAAAATAATAAAACACATGCAAGCGTCTTTCGTTTTTTTTAATTCCAACAATCTATAAGTCCATGACAAGTTTATTGAATACATCTAAATGGTCTTACAACAAAGTACTTGACTCCATCTTAAACGTGTGAAAACGCCGACGTTACATCCTTGTTGTCACCGACCGATCCTGGTGAAACCCTTGCAGCTTGGTCCTTTGTCAGTACCTGTGAAGTAATTCACAGAGCACGTTAGGTGCAAGAGACAGTTGGAAGACACTTAATGCATCGCCTTCAATCTTCTCCTTGTCAAAATCTGACGTACCATCGGGTACTTTCCATCAATAGTATGGATTGAACCTTTCATCTGTAGTAACGCCATCACATGGATCTTACAGATATTGAAGTTGTTGCACCCACTAAATCTATCAATTTCAAACTTCATGGAACTCATCATTACTTGTTCTTCCTTTTCTACTACGAATAGTATTTTCAATAGAGAAAACCAAACTAATTCTCTCTGATGTGGAGACTATGCTGCAACAACAAAGCATTCTAAGACTGAACCTTATGCTCTAATACTCATTATTAGCGAAAACGTGAAATAAAAAATAAGAGAAAGACACAAGATTTAACATAGTTTGGATATGAATGATCCTACATCCACCAGAGAACACTTGCCTTTATGTTATTAACAAAGAAAGGGGAGAGATCCCAATTACACATAAGAGAATTGTTCTCTCAACTCTCTACTCGTGCAATGGACAACTATGAATTTTGGAATGGTTTTACAATGAAGAATGTTCATCCTTTCATAGATGACAAAACTTGAGCACCAAGTAACAAAACGTGGCCTCTAATCACAAAATAAGAAAAGGAAGATAAACACAAAAATTGTCCTCCACAAATTTTTGTTTGCTCTCCAACTTTACTTCCTAGCCAAGTAATTTCGCACATGAAATTTTCTTCCACATAGATTAGACCCCGTAAAAAAACAAAACCAACTCTTTCACAACATATAGTGTATCTTAATGATAGATGCAGAAATACCTTTCTATTAACAAGAAAAGTTCCCTTAACAGCGCAGCCGTTGAAGAACAAACGGCACTGCATCAACAAAGGCTTAGAGGAAGAAGAATGAGATAATTAGTAAAGCTTATTTTGAAAAATCAAGTATAATGAAGTATTCTAAGATTAGTTACCGGTTCCCTATTCCAAGATACACTCCCTCTTTTTCTGCAATCATGTGATCAAGGTCCACAGTATCAACAAAATTCTGAGGAAAAAATTATATGATTAATGGAGTTATACCAGCCCAAGAATAAACAAATATCAGCAGAAGCATATGATAATGCACAATCCCAACGAGTTTCAACAAAATGGTCCCCCAAGTTTAAGTTGCTCCATTTTTGTTTTCATCATATAATTTGAACAAGATTGGAATCTTTTGGTCTAACCAACACAATTCTAACATATATCGTCAAAAATTAACTGAATTACTCATGTATAATGCCTTAATTTTGGGTTTGGCCCACTTTTGTCCTTTTTTATCAAGTAAAAGATTTCATTAATAATAACAAGGCCAACGTGGCCATATACAAGTGGTTTACCAAGAGAAGAGAAACTTGCAAAAAGGAGAAGAGTTAATATCTGCCCCATGGTGGCAGGTTGACACTGATAAATTCAGTCCTGGATCAGAACTTACTTACATGATGTCTCTGTTGTCCTCAAGAATATTGTCCTCAAGGAACTTCTTGTGGCAAGGTAACAAACACAAGAAAGGTTATAATGTAGTCAAGTGGGACATTGTAACATTTAGCAAGGAACAAGGTGGTATGGGGATTAAGTAACTCAAGACTTCTCAACCCAAGTCCTCTCCAGAAATGGATTTGGAGGCTCTGGAATGAAGATAGATCTCTCTGGAAGAAATACATAACACAAGTATGGTTTGATAAATCATTGGACAACAAATGAAGTGAAGACTACATATGGATGCGGTCTATGGAGAACAATTAGAAATATGTGGAATCAATGCAGTGAAAATTTGAGCATAAAGGTGGGTGACTCTCCCCTTTCTGGGAAGATAACTGGATTGAGTAAAGTAATCTCTGAATCCTATTCTAGGATTTGTACTTATTAATCTTCAAAAGAATGATAACATCTCATAGTTGTGGACAGAGCTAGGGTGGAACCAATTGTTTAGGACTCTAAATGATCGGGAAATAGCGAGTCACAGATTTTTTGCAGATGTTGCATTCCTTTACAGGACTACTGATGAACCAGAAAAGACGGTGTGGAAGTTATGCAGTAAAGGGTTCTTCACTGTTAGATGAGTTTACTGGGAGAAAAACAAGATTAGTTTATCTGAGCATGGCTTTGGAAACTTACTTGGAAGATTAAAATTCCAACTAAGGTTTCTGCTTTTGTTTGGCTGGTTACAAGGAAGGTTTGCTCAAAATAAGAGGCTTTACAAAGAAGAGGTCTACAGCTATGCTCAAGATGTCTCTTTTGTGAGAAAGATGTAGAAAGCAATGAACATCTATTTCTACATTGTCGGACAACTGCAAATCTGTGGCACACGTTCTTCTGTATCCTAGAAGTGACTTGGGTGTTACCTAGATCAACTCTAGAACTTTTGTGTAACCGGAATGAAATTGGAAGAAGAGAGGCAGAGGAAGATCGGTGGGAGTCCATTCCAACTTGCATTTGGCGGACAATTTCAAAGGAGAGAAACTCGAGACAATTTGAAGATAACACTAGCTCCATTAAGAAAATGAAAATGAATTGTCTTAGTCTCGTATATTTTTGGTGCAAACAGGATAAAATGGGGTGAGTAATAGGTGCCATGTGATCAACAAGCCACAACCACTATCACGAAAGCCTGGGAAGTCATACAAAGATGTAATTACGCTCCTCGTGTCGCGATCGTAATGTACCTTTATTTATGTCAGATTCTGCAATTTCAATTAAGGACCAACTGGCTACTATTGTAATAGGGTAAGTAGCTCTCATAAATAGTCAAAGTCTAGTATTTTTTTCATTTAGCTTGTTCTGATAATGTTGTTGATGAACTCCACAGAGAGTATTTTGAGAATGGATTCCTTTGTTCATTGAAGACTTGTTAAGGTGACTTTTCAAGAGAAATTCTTCCCTTAAAAGTTAGTGTAAAAGATTCAGTTCTTTTAATTGCTTAATCGAGTGTGTGTGTGCGTGTTCATTCAATTATATTAACTGAATCTTCTCTAAATCTCTATCTTTACTTTGTTTTAATTACTTCACGTTCATGATTGCAATCATGTTTAGACCTACCAGAAGATGTTGCCACATGCTAGGCCATCTCCTCATCTACAGGTTTACCAGTGGAAATCTTGGGGGAGTTAATATTTTATACACTTTGAAAACTTATTTTAACATAAAGATACAAGTCCTAAACAATTATAGAAATGGACACTTTTAATGATGTCATCTCATTAACTTTCAAAAAAAACGTCGGACACATGTTTTAAAAAATACAATTTAGTCCCACTCAAATTCAGGCAATAAATTTTAGAAAAAACAATTTAGCCTATCTCAAAAAATATAAAAACCTCACATTTAATTAAAAGAAAATCACAAATCTTTCAAAACAAGCTTGTTTTTCCCTCCTTTGCAATTTTTCGGCTTCCATCGAAAACTCACGCCACTGTCCACTGTTTTCAGCCATTGTTATCCACCTCCCCACTGTTTTTATCCCTCCATTTATGACCATAAAGCTTTAAAATCACTCCCACTTTTTTCTCAACTTTTCTGAAAGAGCTTTTAGCTTCATTAGATACATTCAAACACTCTAGGTGTTCTTCCAAAGCTATAATCTGTTTCATTATTCTGGTGGTCGTTGGAAAAGAGATCAGGCTGGTCTTTTCAATTTATATACGAAGGTCTCAATAGTAAACAAAAACTATAGTCTAGTTAGTCTACGTGTCGACCAGGTATAGACCACTACTTAAGTCTAGTCGAGATTATCATCTAGGTCAATCATGTCTATTGCAAAATATGTAGTTGTTGGTCGTGAATTCATGGGTGAATGGAAGAAGACTCCTAAATATTGGCATTGAAAATCCGTAACTAGAGAGACAGTGTTCATTGCCCTTCATTGGAATGGTTCATATAACGACATGATCGCAAGCGTAATGTTGAGTGGGGACTTAAATTGCGATCCAGACAACTTGGTCAGTACCTACTTGATGAATGGGAGGGGAAAATTTAATCTATCATTCATAAAAAAATGATAAGCACGTATAATTCTACATGTTTTGTGTTGCTCCCGATGGATGTAGGCCTATTTTAGAATTAAAGTTGTTGAAAGGTCTGGGGAAGAAGCTTCCACATCAGCCCCACCTCCACCCCCGGCAGTCGATGATATTCAATAGGGTACGAGGGCATGGATGATCATGCAATGGATATGGACATGGAAGATCCTAAAAATATTGTAGAAGAAGAGTGTGATTGAGGTGTCGAGGGGCAGTCCGAGTCATAACCAAGACACTCGTTCTCGGATGGAACTGATTTTTTTATTGGACAAACATCCAAGGACAAAAAAACAATGAAGATGTTATTGAAGAAGGCCTCGGTGAAGAAGTCTTTCAATTTTCTTACGATCAACTTGTAAATATCCTATAAGGTAAAGTGTGTATCTCCTACTTGTCGATGGATAGTGCGATCAATTGTGTTTGAAGGACCCCGTAGGGTTTGCATCTACAAGTACATCTGTGAACACACTTGTGGTGTTGAACATGTCAGGGGTAGCTATAAGAATATCATTGCCAATGTCATTGCCTCACTTTGTTTGAACCTTTATATAGACAACAAAGGTCTAAGCCCAAGAGAGATCCAGAGGATCTTTTATAGGGTGGTACACTGCAGACCGAGCTATTGGAAGTGTTGGATGTGAGGTGTCATTACCAAGAACATAGTTCGACGGACACCGAAGCATGGGTATGCCGTGTTGCCTGCTTTTTCTGACAGGTTTAAGAGCCTGAATCCTGGTTTTATAAATACCATCATGATCGATGAGAATTTGGGCAAATTCATGTACTACTACACAGCGTTTGGGCATGCATCGGGGGATATGCACATATGAGAAAGACCAAACTAATCGCATTTCCGATGACCACCGAAATAATGAAACAGATTATAACTTCAGAAGAACACCTTGAAGTGTTGGAATCTATCTAATGAAGCTAGAATATCTTTCGAAAAAATGGAGTGATTTTAAAGCCTATGAGCATTAATGGAGGGATAAAAATAGTGGGGGAGACGGACAACAATGGCTAAAAACCAAGGGGGTAGGGGGTAGGGGTGGGGTGATGGAAGCCGAAAAAATCAGCCAAAAATCGCAAAAAAAAAAAAAAGGAAAAAATGAGCTTGTTTTGGAAGATTTGTGATTTTTCTAATTAAATATAAGGTAGTTATATTTTTAGAGATGGGCTAAATTGTATTTTCTAAACCTTATAGGTTAGAGTTGAGGTGGGACTAAACTGTAGTTTTCAGAACTTGAGTCCTAGGTTTGTTGTTTTGAAAAGTCAATGTGATGACATCATAAAAAGTGTCAATTTCTATAATTATTTAGGACTTGTGTCTTTATGTTAAAATAAGTTTTTTCCCTGTGTCTAAAATATCAACTCCCCCTGGTTTTTGATCTTCATTTGTATTCTTTAACCCTACTACTCTTTGTTCAATCATAACTATCAGTTTTCCCTTTTCTTTAGCAGATGCTCAAGCAAGCTCTTTATACAGCATTGAAAATGCAAATCTGTACACATTCCAATTTCTGGGTTTCTCTTCTATACAACAACAGCAACATCATACCCGGTAGGTTCCCACAAGTGGGGTTTGGAGAGGGTTGAATGTACGTGGGCCTTACCACTACCACATAAAGGTAGAGAGGTTCTTTCCACGAAAACCTTGGTCCAAGTGCAACAAAACCAAGTACAGGGAGAAGAAAACAATGAAGAAAGTATAACAATTAATTAGAAGCATCACAGAGCCTACACGCAAGAAACAATAACATCAAATATTATGGTAATCAAAACAATAGACAACGTATGACGATAGATATCAAAAGCAAGACTACAAAGATGCGACTAATACTATGAAAAACACCAGCAACTGTAAACCTTCAAGAGGCAACACAACACTCGATTCCCTACTAACCTTCTACCCTAATACGCGACCTCCACATCTTCCTATCTAAAGAAATTGTGTGTACCTCATAGTTTTCATCCTTTATATATTCTGCTTTGGAAAAGTCTTTGGGACAAAGCATAGCTAAATCTTCTGATATGAATCCAGTTCCATCAGTATGTATACAGGTTTGTCATCTTCATCACGAATAATACAACCATTTTCATCCTACAATTAATTAAAATAAAATGATAAATGAATCTGCTCGACATATTTATCAGAAAATCACAAGAGGAAGTAAAAACATATGAAAACAGAAAACTGATACCCGACAAAGTATATCTTCAATTCTTTCAATTGTGACAGAAGCAAGATTCACTTGAATCTTAATTGTCTTTGAGAGAATTATTGAAAGCCTGCATGTATGCCTAAGTTTACTACTCAGCCAAGAAAGCTCAACAGAGATTAACTATGAACTATCGAGGAGACCAACCTGGCTGCATATTTTGCCATATTAGAAACCATATGCACATGCATGAACTGACACCTTGCTTGACTGATCCTTTTGGTAGAAAATACATAGGATCCTCCATCATGGCAAGTTTCAATGGACTCAAACCTAACAAAGTAGCACTTCAAAGAAGCTGTTTTTGTCTTCATCATAGCTTGGTTTCTCTTCCTCTCTTTATCATCTTTATGCACTGCACAAGAACCATACTGTCAGACAAGAATTAGATGCAACCAAAGGTTAGGATTATCAGGTGTAACAGCAATTATGACAATAACATGGACATTACCAACAAGAATAATAATGACAATAATTGTCATGTGTGGCATCACGGGGACTTATGAAAGTCGGGAGAAGCATTAAGAATTTCTATAGAATCATTAGAAATATTCTCCAAACATAGTTATGCTTATTTTTTAAAGGCCAAACACATCGTCAGGCCCCTCAACTTGGCACAAACCTTCACTTTGGCACCTAAAGTGGACGTTCATTTTAAGCACCTAAACCAGCTACAAACTGTGTCATTTTGGCACCTTTCGGCACCAGCTATGGCGCATGGATTACACTCGCTGGAATCTGGATTAAACGGCCAACTGATTTGTGCCAACTCATTTTAAATCGCCACATCATTATCTACAGCCACAATTTTTTTTTTCAAAAAAAAAGGACCAAAACACATGGCAAGGCGTTCAATAAATTAATGACACGTGGTTTTTTTACCAAATAATTACAAAAAAAGCCCCCCACAACATCTTCCCCGCACAACCTTCTTTGAGCTGAACCTCCATTAATGGAGGTTGAATTTTCCAAGAATGATAAATCCGCCAGTGTTCCCCCACAATGTCATCTTCATTCTCTAAGGATGATAGATCCAAATAGCTTTACAATTTCAGCATACGACTAAAAACATATGGAGAAGGAGGAGGACAGGAAGTGCAGAATTTCAGATTTTGAAATGTAAAACGGATCGCCCAAATAACCACTGATTTTCAAAATCAGACTCGTGCTAACAAAAGTATAATGAAAATGTCCTCTCTAGGATTTATGATTGGAAAATAGCTTTGAATTATAAGAAATAAGACAAAAATGCCCTCGGCATTATCGAACAGCCCAATTATGCTCCAAGTTTGATATAGCCTTTTTAAAATTTGTTTCTCTTTTTTTGTTTTGGTTGAGATGGATTCTACCTTGGTGAAAAGGCTAACCAATCAACTTATTACTATAATATTGTGTTTCTCCTTCATGGAAAAAATATACCTTTTTTTTTTCAAATTCTTGAGCTTTCTTGTCTATAAAAGTCATCAACAACAACATACCCAGTGTATTCCTACCTAGTGGGGTCTGGGGAGGGTAGAGTGTACGCAGATCATACCACTACCTCAAGAGAAGTAGGCTGTTTCCGATAGACCCCCGACTTAGGACCGATAACAGTATAACAAAGACAACAGATAAGTGCATATAAACTAGTATGGTACGCAAGACAAACTAACAGTATAACAAACACCAAAGATAAGTGCATATAAACTAATACGGTATGCAAAATAAACTAACACCGCTAGCCACAAACAAGAAACTCCAGACACAGAGGAGCACTCCCCTACTATTACCGACGCACTCCCACCCCCTAACCCTCTACCTTAATCCGCGTCCTCCGCACCTTCCTAACAAGGGTCATGTCCTCCGTAAGCTGTAACTGCTTCATATCATGCCTAATCACCTCCCTCCAATATTTCTTCAGTCTACCACTACCCCACCTAAAACCATCCATAGCCAGTGTCTCACACCTCCGCACTGGAGCATCAGAGCCCCTCCTCATCACGTGCCTGAACCAATGTAACCTCACTCCTCGCATCTTGTCCTCCACCGAGGCAACTCTCACCTTCTCCCGAATAATCTCATTCCTCACCCTATCTTTCCTGATATGTCCACACATCCATTGCAACATTCTCATCTCCGTCACCTTCAACTTTTGGATGTGAGAGTTCTTAACTGGCCAACACTCCGCTTCATATAACATAGCCAGCCGGACTACCACTCTGTAGAACTTACTTTTAAGCTTCAAGGGTACCTTCTTATCACATAATACTCTTGAAGCGAGCCTCAATTTCAACCACTCTGCCCTGATACGATGCGTGACATCCTCGCCAATCTCACCATTGCCCTGAATCATAGACCCCAGATTCAGAAAATACAAATATAAAAGTCAGAAAATACAAATATAACCTAATAGTTAGGTCGGCCTAATTGTTATTACTCCTACTAAGTGGGATAAAAGTTCACTGAAAATCAATAAAATGAGGTGATTTCTTTTCATTTTTGTCTAGTTTTTGGATAGCATAGTTATTCAATATAGTTACTCATCCTCATTCTCTATTTTATCTTCGTTTTGTATTAGGAACTCAATTTTATTATCTTTTTAAATTTTCTCATACACATATTTTTATACAAAATATTGCTAGAAGTGATATGAAAAAAACATTCAAATAAATTATTGTATAAGAGATAGAGGGGGCTTGAAAGTACCATTAAAAGAGTTTGAGCTTGAAAAAATGGTGGAAGAAAATGGGATAAAAAAAATGGGGAAGAAGATAAAATTAAATTAAAAAATGGGCTAAAATAAGGTTGTCACGCGCCAAAACGTGAGTGTGGAACACTCACTTTGTCATGTTAGCGAAAGGTGCCATAATGAAACAGTTTGTAGCTGGTTTAGGTGCTTAAATGAACAACGTTCACTTTAGGTGTCAAAGTGAAAGATCGTGCCAATTTGAGAGGCTTGTCGTTGTGTTTGGCCTTTTTTAAATGAATCAAGAGAACCATTAAAATGTTGTGTAGAATATATTTAACGATTATGCCATAATAATTAAAGTAGCCGTTTGGCCATGAGTATTTTTTTCACTTTTTTCGAAAAATTATTTCACTTTAGTGAAAAAAGTGAAAACCACAGTGTTTGACCATGAAAATTCCAATTACAATTTGGAATTGTATTTTGGAAAAGTGAAAACAAGAAAAACTTATTTTCACGTTTTTTACTCCTACTTCTCTCATAAAATTTCAAAAATAACTTTAATTTATATTCATGGTCAAACAAAACACCAACTCCAACTTCAATTCCAACTCTATTTCCAACTCCGAAAAATTATGTTTTCATGGCCAAACGGGGCCTAAATATCAAGACTTACGACATTTTCCTTATTTCATAAACTCAAAAGAGTCCTCATGTATGTGGCTAAGAATCAATTTCAACATTACTTCTCTTTTCAACTTTCAAGATTAAAAGCTCAAGTGATAGTCAAGAGAATTATTCAGAATTTACGTATTCCAAGAATCGGAAAACCATCTTTCAAGTTGCTCGATTCCAACATAAGTAATATTTATTTTACGTTATTAACAATGAATTTCAAGTTTACAACAAGTTTTTTTTCTCTTCTTTCACAATTGCAATGACTATAAGGGTATAAAGTTGCTAAGTCATACTAGGAAATTTTGAGAGAGGGGGGTGAGATGATGAGGAGAAGAGGTGTGTTATCACTGAGAATCAATTTAGATTCATGTCAAGCATTCAACTAGAAAAGCCATACACCTTGAAGGAGATTGATAAAGAAGTATAGGGAAAGGAAGAGAGACTTACATATACTGTTCATTGACCTATAAAAATCTACGACGAAGTCTCAAAGGGATTCTTATGGAAATGTTTAGAGGCTAAAGGTGTACCTAATGCTTACATTAGGGCAATTAAGGATATGTGTGATGGAGCTAAGACCTCCGCGAGGACAGTGGGAAGAGACTCAAGTCACATCCCAATCGTAATGGGGTTGCACCACTGTTCAGCTCTTCATCCATTTTTGTTTCCTTAGTGATGGATGAGCTGACGCGATAAATATAAGGAAGTGTCATGGTGTATGTTGTTTATAGATGACCTGCTTTTGATTGACGTTAACAATAGGCGAGAGGTTTGGAGACAAATTGTAGAGTTCAAATGGTTCAGGCTGAGTAGGACTAAGACAGAATATTTAGAGAACAAGTTCAGTGATGCAACCCACGTGGAACGTTAGGATTGACACTCAAGTCATCCCAACAAGGAAAGTTTGAAGTATCCGGGGTTAATAATCCAATGAAATGAGGAAATAGATAATGATGTTACACATCACATTGAAGTGGGTGGATGAAATAGAAGCTTGCACCCGGTGTTTTGTGCAATAAGAATGTGTCACCAAGCGTTAAAAGTAAGTTTCATAAAGTGGTGGTCATACCAACGATGTTGTTCAGGAAGGAGTGTTGGCTAATCAAGAACTCGCATATCCAAAAGATGTGAGTAGCAAAAATGAAGATGTTGAGATGGATGTGTGGGCATATTAGAAGAGAGCATCAGGAATGAAGTTTTTGGGATAAGGTGGGAATGGCCTCCATGGTGCACAAGATGAGGGAGGCACCATGGAGGCGAGACTAAGATGACTTAGCCATGTGAAGACTATGTTGCTCGAACACGACAATTTTGCTGTCGAACCCGTCTCGACACGACACTAACGCGGGTGCGAGTACTTTTGCCATCTCCAATTAATCCAACGATTTCGAATACGTTGACCGAATTCAAAAAGAAATTTAAGGGGAAACATTGGATAATAGACTAGCGAATTACCTGGAAAAGTTTCTGGCAACATTCACCGGTGAACTACTGTAAAGTTGACAAACAAAGATAGCGCTATCGATGTGCTTGGGAAGAAACAGAGACATGTCAATTGTTGATGTGCGTTGTCAATGTGCTTGGGAAGAAACTGATGATTGACGACGACGACCAAGGTGGGTAGAAACAGTAGATGGTTTCTCCACGACGGCGTTGGTGTTATATGTATTTCTCAGCATATTAAAAAGGAACGAGTCGGTTCATTGTGTCGGTTCAATAGACAGCGTTTTATTTAATTATGTTGAGAAGGTGGCGGGAATAAGGGTGTGGGAGTGCAGGAGGGGCGTGGATGGTATATGGGATAAGACGGCTAGGTGCATCAAGGAGACTGCTAGTGAGGTGTTAGGTATTTCCAAGGATTGTGTCAGTCATTGTCGGGGGGATTGGTGGTGGAATGAAGAAGTTAAGAAGAAAATGAAGACTAAGAAAGGGGTGTATGCTAAGTTGGGTGAGAGTAAGGATGAAGATGAGAAGCGGGCTAATAGGGAGGAGTACAAGATAGCTAGGAAGGAGGCTAAGTTAGCAGTCACGGCGGCTAAGACGGCAGCGTTCGAGAGCTTGTATGCAGGGTTAGAGGAGAAAGGAGGGGAAAAAAGGTTGTTTAGGCTTGCTAAGGCTAGGGAGAGGAAGGGTCGTGACCTCGACCAAGTGAAGTGCATTAAGGGGGAGGATGGTAGAGTATTGGTGGGGGATGGTCACATTAAGAAGAGATGGCAGTCGTACTTTGATAGGTTATTGAATGAAGAAGGGGATAGAGTTATTGTATTAGGGGAGCCAGAGCACACAGAGGAGTGTCGTAACTTTAGTTATTGTAGACGTTTTAAGGTAGAAGAGGTCAGTAAGGTTGTTCGAATGATGCATAGGGGTAGGTCGACAGGGCCTGACGAGATCCCTGTGGATTTTTGGAAGTTCTCTGGCGAGGCTGGCTTAAGGTGGTTGACTGAATTGTTTAACGACATTTTCAAGTCGGCGAAAATGCCCAAGGCTTGGAGATGGAGTACTATGATCCCTCTTTATAAGACAAGGGTGACATTCAGAGTTGCAATAACTATAGAGGTATTAAGTTATTGAGCCACACTATGAAGATTTGGGAGAGAGTGGTCGAGTTGAGGTTGAGGAGGATAGTGTCTATCTCGGAAAATCAGTTTGGATTTATGCCCGGGTGCTCAACGACGGAGGCAATTCACCTGGTGCGGAGACTGGTGGAACAGTATAGGAAAAGGAAGAGGAATCTGCACATGATGTTTATTGACTTGGCGAAGGCGTACGACAAAGTCCTAGGGAGGTGCTTTGGAGGTGAGTGGGGGTACCGGTGGCGTATATTAAAGCAATCAAGAACACGTATAATGGAGCTAAGACTCAGGTGAGGACGGCGGGAGGAGACTCAGAGCATTTTCCTGTCTTGACGGGGTTGCACCAGGGTTCCACTCTAAGCCCGTTTTTGTTTGTTTTGGTAATGGACGGGTTGACGCGGCGTATTCAAGGAGAGGTGTCTTGGTGTATGCTTTTTGCAGATGATGTAGTTTTGATTGATGAGACGAGGGGGAAGGGGGGGTGTTAATGATAAATTAGAGGTGTGGAGACAGACCCTTGAGTCTAAAGGGTTCACGTTGAGCAGGAGCAAGACAGAATATTTGGAATGCAAGTTTAATGACGTGAGGCAGGAAGACGAGGTGGTAGTAAGGTTGGATTCCCAGATGGTGTGTAAGAGGGATAGTTTCAAGTATCTGTGGTCCATGATCCAGGGGAATGGTGAGATTGATGAGGATGTGTCCCACCATATTGGGGCGGGATGGATGAAGTGGAAGCTTGCCTCGGGGGTGTTGTGTGATAGGAAGGTGCCGTCCAAGCTTAAAGGCAAATTCTACAGGGTGGCAGTCCGTCCGGCCATATTGTATAGAGCGGAATGTTGGCCAGTCAAGAACTCTCACATTCAAAAATTGAAGGTGGAGGAAATGCGGATGTTGCATTGGATGTGTGGGCTTAATAGCGATGATAGAGATCGAAATGAGACTATTCGGGAAAAGGTTGTAGTGGCTTCGGTGGAGGACAAGATGTGGGAAGTCCAATTGAGATGGTTCGGGCATGTGATGAGGAGGGGCACGGATGCCCCGGTTCGTAGGTGTGAGAAGCTTGCTTTGGATGGTTTCAGGCGGGGTAGGGGTAGGCCGAAGAAATACTGGAGAGAGGTGATTAAGCGGGACATGGAGCAGTTACAACTCACTGAGGACATCACTCTATATAGGAAGATCTGGAGGACGCGGATTAAGGTAGATGGTTAGTGCCAGTTTGAGTCGTTGGGGTAGGGCATTACTTGGTAGATGTATTATTCTTGGTAGGACACTTTGTTGCATGCTTTATTATGAATGTGTT
Organism: Capsicum annuum; assembly: GCF_002878395.1. NCBI lineage: Eukaryota > Viridiplantae > Streptophyta > Magnoliopsida > Solanales > Solanaceae > Capsicum > Capsicum annuum. Next base: position 73,967,911 of record NC_061118.1, on the reverse strand, counting down.
TACTATTCTTTGTTTATTATTCTTTGTGGGTGGCGTATTTATGTCTTGACATCTTGTTCCATGCTTTATTAAGTATTTGTTTATTACTCCTTGTCTTGAACCAGGGGTCTATCGAAAACAACCTTTCTATCGGCATTCTTTGTTGTTGTTGTTAATGTTGTTATATATATATATTTATAATAAAAACAATAGCATATTGTGTTTTCTTAACTTTAAATTCTTTATAATATAAAAATAATATATACTTATATATAGTTAATAATATTTTGACAGCAGTTACCCCAGCATTGAAAAAGAGAAAAAGCTTTAAATTCTTTATAATATAAAAATAATATATACTTATATATAGTTAATATTTTGACAGCAGTTACCCCAGCATTGAAAAAGAGAAAAGGTACTCCTAATTATACATAATTTTTGTTTTATTGGTAAATATACTTAAGTTAAATATTGGAAAAAGTTTCTAATACTAATACTACTACTAATTGAAAAGTAAAACCAATGACAGAAGTAACTAAAAATAGTAAACTAAAAAAAAATCCTAATCACTATGTGTCAAGGAAAAATAAATTGGTTTATAAATTGGAAAAAGTCTAAAATTGTCTTCATCAATAACATTATAAATAGAACCTCTTTCCAAAAAAAAAAAATTTAACCTAAAAAATTCAATTATTCTTTATCAAATAATATGGCATCATCAGAATCAGGTAGTCAAAAGGGAAAGGGTCCTATGAGACCAACAAAAAGAGGAGTAGATACTAATGACAAGTCATAATGAAATCATGTAAAAGTAATTTCAACTGCACCCATAGTAGTGGAAATAGAACATGATTATGTAACTATTGCAGTCAAGTTACTGCTTCATATAATAGAGTTAAAGTACATCTCTTAAGATTATTAGGTCATGGAGTTCAAATAGGTAGCAAAGTTCAAGGTGATACATTGAGAACTTTGAAGATGGAGCACGAACAAGCTGAAAAGAAAAAAATCTTCAGTTCAAGTTGATGCAAGAAAAAAGGTTCTCTTCCGCACTAATTTACTTCCACATAAAAAAAAAAAAAAAAAGTTCAGAAAGTGGAGCTATAGAAAGATCTTTCCACATCTATGAGAGGAATACTGAAGTAGCAGCTAGAATGTTCTACGCATCAAGTTTATCGTTCAATTTTGCAAATTCTCTCCGCTAGAATGTTCTACGCATATGATGTACGCAGTCCATACCTCTACCTCTAAAGAAGTAGAAAGGCTGTTTCCGATAGACCCCCGGCTCAAGTCACGAGATACCACACAAACTCGTAGATCAGGTTTATTGTTCAATTATGCAAATTCTCCATACTTTGAAAAATATTCGAAGTTTTTAGCTGAAAATTCCATTCCAGTTTATATTCCCCCATCATAAAATAGGTTGAGAACAACTATTTTGGCTCAAGAAATGACTCACATTGATAGGAAGTTGCAACCAATTAAAGATACATGGAAAAAGAAAGAGTTGTCGATTTGTTCGGACGGATGGTCTGACACTAAAATACAACCTTTGATCAATACATTGGCATCATCTAGTGGGGCCCAATGTTTTTAAATTCAATAAATTCTAGTGGGTGCACGAAGGATGGAGAACATATTATCATGTTCCCAAATACTATCATGCATCATGGCTTCAAGGAGAGCGTGGGATTCAATGGGTAACTCTTAATGAAGATATAGAAATTTCATCGAATAGAATCAAGTGCTTTCGAAAGTACTTTAAAGATTCTGATGAAATGAAACAAGTCTCTAAAGTATGGAAAATTTTATAGCGAGGATGGTTATTTTGGTGTCTCATGTGATTGAAGCTATGATGTATGAAGATCCTCTTTCTTGGTGGGAAAATCATGGTTTCTCTATTCCACTTTTGCAACAATTAGCTTTCAAGTTGCTTACTCAACCGGCTTCTTCCTCTTGTAGTGAAAGAAATTGGAGCCCATATTCTTTGATTCACAACATCAAGAGAAATAAGTTAGCAACTTCAAGAGCCGAAGATTTAGTGTTTGTACATTATAATCTATGGTCGCTATCTTGCAAGAGAGAGAAATATATAAATGGGCAGAGCAAGTATTGGGATGTAGGTATGTCTACATTTTCTTTATTATTTTCCTCAATTATTTATTTTGCATGATAATTTTTTATTTCTTTATGTAAAAACTTTTGAATATATCTATTCCGTTTAATTTATTTAGGTGGAGTAAATTTGATGTTAATGAGACAATTAATAGTTTAACTGTGCTATCAGTGCTATCAATAGATGAATCTCAATTGGAAGGTGTGGTCTTTGAGGAAGAATCTGAAGAAGATGCGGAAGAGTAGCTAACATAAGTAACTTGATAGTGGACAATACTTTTTGTTCAGTTAGTTTTGAATTAATGTTTTATGTTAGGATGCTTTCTTGTTTTTGTTCAATAGCAGAATTTTAGAATATCTTTGTAACTCTATATTTATAATAGTTGATTTTTTTAGCCAAATCTCCGCACCACTATTCATACTTGGATTCGCACCCTCGAATCTTAAAATTTAAATTTGATGAATCTGACTCTTGGATCTACCCACACCCGAGTTCGAGCAACTTGGGTGAAGAGAAGATTGGATACCTGCACCCGAGTCCGAGCAACTTAGGTGAAGAAAAGATGCACAGATGTCCCAGTTAGAAGGTGTGGGAGGTTGGCTATAGACTATAATAATTGGAAAGAGGTGATTAGACAAGACATGGCTCACCTACAATTGACCAAGGGCATGACCCTCAATAGGAGGAAGTGGAGGTCGAAGATTAAGGTTAGTAGGTAGCCGAACATTGTCTAGTTCACTTATCAGTATCTCTTGTTTCCTTTGCTTCAGTTTACGTACTATTTGTTGTTGGTACTTGTTCTCTTTTTTTTTTTGTTTCAAGATGATTTGTTCGCTATTGTATTTGTTGTACATACTTGATTTGTAACATACTTACGCAATCGAAGGGTCTACCTAAAACAACCTCACTACCTTCACAAAGTAAGGGTAAGACTGCGGACAGTACACAGTACACCCTACACTGATATGTTGTTTGTTTGTTTTCTAGTCTTTTGTTAATTTTTTAAAAGAACCAAACTGAAATTACAAGAAAACATACCAATAACACGTTGAAGTACAATATATTTTTAAGAAAAAAGAGAGAATTTCATAATTCAAGGAAAAGAATACAATGTTACCAAAAAAGCGATAACGTCTCAAGCCAACAAGAATGCCTTCCTCAATAATTATATTGGCACAACTTGCATCTTCAACAAATTTGACAATCAATACATTGTCATCTCCCAGGGCTCTCTGTAAGTGAGTCCTTGTTGTGTCCAAGTATGGACCCTGGACAATTCAAAGCCAAATCATTTGATTAATGTCAAACCAGGAACAAGGAATTATAAGCTTCAGCATACAAGGAAACGAATTAAAACTATCAAATTTTATGCTACACAAAAACCCTAAAGCCAAAATTGATGGTCACTGAATACGCTAAGATCTCTTACAAACTGAAAACAAATAAGATATAGGTCTTTTCTCACAAGTAAAAATAATAAAAATTATTCTGACTAGAGAACAATATTTAACGAAACAAACTGGCATACGCTAGAGAAACAATATATAAGGAAACAAACTGGCATAGTTCTACAGAAACAATTTCTCTTTTTCATTTCTATGCTCAGTATGCAAAAGTTCTTCATAAGCTGGCAATAGTCCCTCTAGCAATAAATTGGAAAAGAGGATTCAGATGTAACAAGAGGTAAGGATTGCAATGTAAACGTTCTATGAAACGAGTGTCCACAGACTGACAATACGAACCTTGAAGGTACAGTATCCATTCTGTTTAATGTGGCAATAATAGAGATGTGTCTTTCTGGAATTCCAGTCCAAGTACTGCAATGATGAAGAAAATTTGTAATTCAAGGTGTTTACCTGTGACATACCTAGGCTAAAGGTACTCCACAAAATAGATGGAAGAATAAGCTGACACAATTACATATCTTTCCTCACTACCTTCACCATAGGTACAACATATGAGTATTGTCTCTGCCAACTAGCAAGTGGGAAACAGAAAAGACAAAAAAGAGCAAGACAGAAACCCATGTTCGACTATTAAGTATTACTTGTAGAACACGTTTTAGCTTGTAAGGCAATGTAGATTGTAGATATACAATTCTATTAGATGTGCATTTGGCTCTAACTAGATTGACCTTGATTGAGGTCATTAAACAACACTCTCCTCCTTCAATTTTGACCAACCTTTCAATTGTTTGGGCTGTCTCAAAAATTATGACCTACCAAGAGTACCAAGAAATAGTGCAAAATTACATCAAGGGATTACAAAGATGCATATACAATTACAATACCAAAGAATAAAACACTTATATGACAGAGATATGTTTTCTATCACTCTGTTTCTGCACCAAAAGAATGAATTCTGTAAGCATCTGCTTGCAGAATGAATTCTGTAAGCATCTGCTTTTCACAAATGCTATTTTGGTCTTCACAGCATCCCTTATTGCTTTTAAGACAATTAGTACAGATGATGCAAAGAGGGATGGTTCTCCAGACCTGTTTATTACAAACTTCTTTCTGCCCAATCTCTGATTTTG